>NC_079147.1:301100162-301252239 GCF_945859685.1 Eupeodes corollae | reverse complement strand
AGCGGCGAAGGGGAGAAGGTAATTTGATGGAATGGCTTTTGCCAAACGTCAAAAATATCACCATCGTCATCGTCTTTGTCGTCATCGTGTCGTCTTGTACATTTCCAAAAATACGGAACACATTCTTTAAGAAAAGGGGAATAATTTCAATTTGCCAAAAAGAAAAAAAAACATTGTATATCCTTCAACGAACGTTAGGTATAGTTCGAACACCCAGTTTCATAAGGACCTCCACATCCACCTCCGCTGCTCTCAGAACAACCAAACGAATACGGTAACTACCTCTTGATGTTGTGTTCCCAAAGGAAATTGGTTTATGATATGAACGCTAAGAGGCTACAGTTTTTTTTGATATAGTAGAAATAGACTACGTTCTCTTCCTACCCCCGCTCCCACCCTCGTTCGATGGTATTAAATTGAAAAAAAAAAAAAAAGTGAATGGAGAAACTTAAAAAGGATCTTTATGAAGAACAGGAGGTTCAAAGGGAGGCTGAAAAACACTTAACCGTATGCATATCCCCATTCGTTATGGTTCCCATCCCGAGCTCATTCCCCCCGCCTTAATCTAGACGATGCGGCTCACCTCGACTGCTGTTGGTGGTGCTGCTGCTTCCTATCCTTTACGATGAATTATAAGAAGGATTTCAGGAAGGAAGTTTGCCTGCAAAAAGTGAGCAAAAAAATTAAGAAACAAACATAAAGAAAGTCCTCCCTCTTTACTGCCCTTTGACGAGACGATGAGATGAAGGAGACCGTGGCGGAGACGGAGACGGAGAGGCATGTGTTTGTCGAAGTCATGAGCTTAATTTACATAAAAATGCCAAAAGAAAAAACAGACAAAAAACAAGCAAGCAAGCAACGTAACGTAAAGTCAGAGAGTATATGATCAGAGTTAGGGACAAGCCAAAGTAGCTAAAGAAAAGGACTTTCCTTATCCTTTGTATATGGAAGGATTCGTTTCTTTTATAAATATATACATAGAATTTCGTTTCTTTTTTTTTCCTTCATTCGTTTTTTTCTTTTTCATCGTTTTCGTTCAGCCTTTTATATCGGAAGATGTATTTTCTTTTTCCCACAATCTGCATTTCTTTCTGTAAGTTGGTTAAGGATTTGGGTTCATTTAAGGTTAAGTCTCCTGAACTTATCAGCATACCCTGCGGCTATTTAGCATAACCAGTCCAGCCTCGGTATTATATATGTAAGTGAGAGAGATAGCCAGGGAGAAAAAATAAATATTATCCCAAGAAGAAAGGTAAGGAACAATTTTCTTGTTCTTGTTCTTCTACTTCTTCAATGGCTTAAGTAAGAGGATTGATAAGCAAACTATACTACGCTCGTAACGTATATCTAAAGCATGGATAACGAGGGTGGAATATGCAGAAGACAAACAGGATATATCTGGATATACGACTAAGAAGACAACCCGACGACGACGGACTACACTATCCTTAAGTTCCAAGTGTCTGGATAATTCCAGAAGTAAAGAATACTCATATATACGAGTATACCTAGAGTCAAGAGAGTTTATAAGAGAAGAAGCGAAGCAATTAACCTTATGCACTTAAAGAAGTTTTTCATTTTGTTTAAGTTGGTGATAGCTTGAATCTGCTAAGAAGAATTAAGTCAAACTTGAAGGAGTGGAAACAGACGTTTTCCTTAACTTTTTGTTTGCGGACCGTCATGAAGTAAGAAGTTACACCTTTATTGGTTTGAAAGTTTTGACATAGGCACTTCCACATGCAAAACCGTGGAGACCTTTTGTTAATCTACGAAACGCAAGTCAAAAAGGACATTTGAATTCACATACGTACGTATGTTAAATGTAAATATAAGTTTAGGCACGTTAACGCAAATTCCCGCAAGTTGATTTACGTTAAAGTACGATGACACACAAAAATAAAAGTTGACGCACGTTGAGGAACATTAATACCAATTTCATTACTTTGGGTGCAAGTTGACTCATAACATCGAATGTTCATGTCTAGCGACTATTAGCATTTGTTACTTTTTTAGGGAATTATGAAAGCTTCTATTTAGAACTCCACAACTTTTCTGTATTAAATTATCAGCTGGTCCACCACGTAGCCTCTCCTAATTATTACAGATCTAGATAGCCACAGCAATAAGAAGCATCAATATCCTTATCCGTAGGTTCTTTTGAATCTTTCTGAGAAGCAAAAGCAGCATGGAATGACCGTCACGAAGACTGTTGGTAACAAGGGAAGAAAGATTTCAATCTAATTGACCGAGTTATTAAAGGCGATGAGAGATGGTTTTTCCAATACGACCAGCAAACAAAACGCCAATTTAACTCGATTAAAAACATAAAGTATTATAGCTGACCAAAGAGAACTGCTTTTAAAGGGATAGCAGAGTTGTAGAATAGAATTGATATTGACATAATCGGAAGACCACAGCGTGATGTCAATGGGGCTTTTGTTAATGTTGAGGCAGAGGTGGTAAAAATGGGTTTAGCTTTTAATAAGGGAAACACAAAGTACATGCTGTCATCAAGAAAAGATCGACAAAACCGAGGACACATCTCGGTCAAAACTTCACCATCGACATCGTCGGTAGTTAAGGACTTTGTCAATCCAGGCTCCAGTATGAACACAGAAAGCAACATCAGAGCAGAGATCAAACGAAGAATAACTCTTGCTTACCGCTGTTTCTTTGGGATGAAAAAGCAATTGAGTATCAAGCCTTCTTTCGATTGACCAAAGTGTCGCTATATAAGACGGCATCTAGCTAGGGACCGATCTAGACAGAGGAGTTTGTTGGGTTAGAATCAAGTTCACAATATTTTTTCCATTCATAACAACTTTCTTACCAAAATGTCCTGATACCGCTTCTGAACTAATTAATTAACTTCCCAAAGGAAGTTATTGTAACGGGTCCGATTTGTCAAATTTGAAATTGATGTTTCAAGGTTTGGTTAACCCTAATATCTCTCGAACCAATGACGCTAGAGACTTGAATTAAATTGTATATTATATATATTGTAACGTGATACCAAAGCAGTATAGTTTTGGACAAAAATCCAACTAATATTTTATAAAACGAAAAAACGGAAACAAAAATTGTCACCTCGAAAATTTTACGAATACAAAAATTATTTCATCTCCAAAACATTTTTTTGCAACGAAAAAAAAACGTTTTAACATGTGGTAAAATTTTGAGACAAATCAAATTAAATTTGTTTTTATAAAAATTTTAAAAACATTCCCCTTAAATTTTGAGAAAAATTGAACTAAAAGTTTTTTTTCCAAGAAATAAAAACTTAAACAAAAAAATTAATAAAAGTTGAAAAAATGATTTTGGACTCAAATATCTTTTCAAAACATCGAGATATTGTGTTACAACTAATTTTATCTTTTAAAAAATATTGTTGTCAACATTCTCTTATAAAAAAAATTGTGCACCAAAATCTATTTAACAAAACTAGATTTTTAATCTAAACTATTTCTTTATATACAAAATATTGTTGGTAACTTTAAAACTTTTAAGAATAATTCAACTGACAACTTTTTACCCAACACGAGAACCTGCTACTTTTTAAGCAAGACAAATCGACGGATGGGAGTTATCAGTGTGGGTCGCATCCCAGACTCTTTTTTTTGTAAATTCGTCTTGATTATTTGAATAATAAAATGATGCGAGAGAAAAACAGAGTTAGAAAAAGCTTTTCATATTCTTGATGTGCGGCTGAAAAAATAATTTATATTTAACATTACGTCCGAAATTGATCCTTAAAGGAAGGGTGGGAAGCAATTGTCCTTTTATTTCATCTTAACAGTGTTAAAACGATGTCAATGTTTTGGTTTTAGTTCTATCGTCTAACATTTTCAAAGCTATTTTTTGGATTCTGTTAAAAAGCCTTAAGCTTGTTATAAGTGGAACCTTTCCAAATATGATGGTAACGTACAGTTTTGGACGAATGAAGACTTAATAAATTATAGTCAGATTAGGTAATGAGATAAATCGAACAAGGCATTGATCATTATCTCCATGTGTTTGTATTTTCAAATATTTAAGTCCTTTGAAAGGACTCTTTTAATTTTTAAACACATAAGAAAAGCCTAAAAGTTCGATTACATCAATTTTAAAAAAAGTCAACTGCTAGTTTGACAGTTGTATCTTCTACATGCATTGTACCCACGTTGGATACTCATGTTTATTTTCGAAATGATGATGTAAAAGTATGTGGGTGTTGGGTGTGTCCTGTAAATCTTCTCCTTTCCCTGGCTTTGATCGTTAGCGCAAAATATATGCAATTCGATTTACAACAGAAGGTTTACCTTTATAGAAGAAGAGGTGCAGCCTGTCTGACACATCAAAAAGGATAACGAAGGAAGCATTTTTGTTTTTTTTTTTTTTTTTTTTGATATGCCAGACTTTGGTCATCAATGTTGAAATCGAACTTTTCCTTCTGTCTTCAAAAAAAAACCATCTCACAAAAAGCCAAAAATACTTAAAACTCTAGATTCCAGAGAAAGAGCGTATTTTACTGTGTGTTGTATGACTTGATAGGACATTGGCGTAGTTATATATTTTTTACAGGTGGGGGTATCCGCACAATTTTAAGTCTATTTTGGAAAATTAAATGCGTTTTTTTTTTAATTTAAGGGATGTACATATTTCTTTTAAATATCTTAAAAAGATATTTTTTTTAGAATTAGAAAATATTATAAATTCTTGGCCAAGTGAAATAAGGACAAATTTCAAGAATTGGCTCCATTTCACTTTTGTGTATAAAAAGTGTAATAAAGCCAATTTCCAACAGTTGCCCTTATTACACTTAAACAAAGTGAAATAAGGCCAAATTATAATTTTATTTCATTTTCAACAGTATAAATGCAAATAAACTTTGCATTCAATCCAAATCCTTTAGTGTGTCCCAGCAGGGAGGTTGCATTCCCCACTATGTCTATATATGTCGGCCTTATTTACCAACAAATATTTCGTCTTATTCCTCGGCACCGACCGCCAAAATCATAGTCTTGAAAGCTCAAAAATTATGAATGAAATCTAACCCAACTATATGGTAGGTAGGCAGAAATGGCGATCTCAAGGCAACCTAGCCTGAGATCCAATTTGCGCTGTAAAGTGCCGTTTTGATACCAAAAACTCGTTTGACCTTTGATTGAAAGGGATAGATTGATAGAAAAGCTTCATAGCTATTATGTTAGAGCCATTTTGTCGCATTGAGAAAAAAGATTAAGTCTCTAATCTTTGTCTCAGATAGCTCATCGAGTTCTTGAAAGAATGCTTTTCCAAAGTATTTCATTCTAGTGTTTGCCAAAGCAGGATATTTGCAGAGGAAATGGATTATAGTTTCACTTTCTCTTTGGTCACTACTGCTATGGCAAAAGGAGTTGTAAGAGATACCCAACTTCTGTGCATGAACTCCTAAAGGCCAATGTCCGGTACAAACCGCAACAATCCTGGCTTTGTCTTGCCTTGGCCTGCATAGAAGATCGTTTGTACGGGTTTTGTTATAGGTGGGCCATATCTTCCTTGATATAATGCAGTTGGGTAAATCGCTCCACCTTCGGTTTGATTCAGTTTGGTAGATAGAAAAGATTTAACCCTTCATAGCACCAAAAGGAATATTAACAATTTTCGCGAGTGAGCTATAAGGATCGGCCCTTGCCTGTCAGCCCGTTCATTTCCCACGATACCACTATGGCCCGGAACCCAGTTCAGCGTGACACCGAGGTTAATATTTATCTCTCTTATTAAACGAGAATTGTAACCATGACCAGAAGCCATAGAAGAGGGGAAAGGACACCACCCTGGGGTGTTCCCCTACTCACGTGCTTTGTTGCGATTGTATTGCCTAGAGTGGCTTGAATCTTCCTACCACGAAGCATGGAAATAATCCATTCTCGGATGAAGTCTTCTACACCGAACTCAACGAGCAATTCTTCTATGGATTCGGTAAGGACGTTTTTAAAAGCACCTTCTATGACTAGGAAGGTGGCAAGAGTAATTTCTTTATAATGGGTTGTTTGTTCTACAGTACGCACTACCTCATGGAGGGCAGTCTCAGTAGATTTACCCTTAAGATAAGCATGCTGAGAGCTTTCGAGAGGTCGTCCAACTAGGATTTCTCTAATATAGTAATCAAGAATGCGCTTCAAGGTTTTAAGCACAAAAGATGTTAAGCTTATTGGTCTGAAATCCTTCGCGGATTCGTGACATCGCCTTCCCGCTTTCGGATTAAAAACTACTTTGACCTGTCTCCACGACATGGGCACATGTTTGAGAAGGAGACATCCTTTGAAAATTTGTTCCAGCCATGGAGCTGCCACATCATGCAACTTTTGAAGCATAACTGGCAGTATGCCATCCATGCCTGGGGATTTATATGGAGAAAAAGTATTAATGGCCCACAAAATATTTTCTCTGGTTATAACGGAATTGACTTGCTCCACATGAGCTTCGTTTAGCTCTGTGGTTTCAAGCGGTTTCTGGTTATCACTTTCGCAACCCGGAAAGTGCGTCGTCATCAGTAGCTCAAAAGATTCGGCATGAGAGGCTGTCCAGGTCCCATCAGGCTTTTTTAGAAATGAATTATTACCATGTTCCTTCGATAAAACTTTAATGAGCCTTGCGGAGTCCTTTATGTATTCGCTTGATTGACAGTTTATTCTCCAGCCTTGTCTTTTGGCTGATGACAGGGCTTGCTTGTAAATTGGACGAGAGTCTTTATACGGTTGGTAAAACTTATGTTTGTGGCAGATATTAAAAATTGTCTTCGTAATTTTTTGATCTGTGGTTTTATAAAACAGGTCGTATTGATTGTCTTGGAGGCCTCGCAACTCAAGGCCGTTTATCCACGGTTCTTGGATAACGCCAATGTCGAAGTTTTCCTTCCTAAGGAAAACTCTCAGATTAGCTGAAGCACACTTAGAGTGCTTCAGATTAATCTGGATGACCCAGCGCGTTTTTCATTATTTTTAGCTGTAGAGCTGGGGCCCGGCAACTTGCTGGGGACCTCGACTCCGCTAACAACATCGTCAACCTCGACGTTGTCATCAGCTTTGTCGGTGTCTGTTCCCTGACTCTGCAGAATTTTAATTTTGGCATTCCTTATGCCAAAACTAAGTTTGAACTCGGCCTTTTCGAGAGCCCCTAGACTTTTCTCGCTAATCCTCAGAAGGTTAGAGCGCTGGTCTTCTGCGGTTCTTATGCCTTTACTACAGCCTAATCGTTCAGCGGACCAGCCTTTTCTCGGCATGACCAGAAGGTTGTTGTATTCAACAACAACCTTCTGGTACTTTATTTTATCTTGGGCGTCCCTCTCATGAATCACTCCCGTCTCTTCATTTTTGGCAATCTTGGCAAGAATGTGAAAGGCCGTTTTGAAGCGGTTCCTAAGAAGAGCGCCTTCCGATGGTTTTTGGTTCATCGAGTTGCACTGCTACTCGAGGGTTTCGGTTTTGTATACGGTTTAGGAACTATAGGAGCTCTATGAATAGCACTGCCTATACTTTCTGTGGTTTTGGGTTGCTCAGAAGTGCTGGAACTACCAGCTCCCCTAAACTCCCCTTCAAGGTCTCCTGGCTGGAGGCCAAGAGTTCATCCTACAAGTCTGTGGATGGTTCTTCGTTTGTCATGTCTTGTTCGTCCATTTTGTTTAAGTTTCTTGTATGTTGGTCCCACGAGTAGGTCGGAAAAAAAGAGGTCAGCCGCGGCACAGCCCATATACCGATGTAAGGCAGAAAATAACACTGACACTTCCAAGGCATCCGAATAAGCTCGTTAGCGACTGGTTTGCCCCCCAGCCTTTAATTCTTCGGCATGAATTATCTAAGACGCTCACACCACCACTGAAATTAGGGACCCCGTATCTCTATGGTCAAATTGCATTGCTAAGGCTTGCTACTATCAAGGAGTAGGAAACTTCAGCAATTCAACCTGACCTTAGCTGATCCCAATCTTAAATTAAATAGGAATAAAGAGAAATTGAATTGAAAATTCATAACTAAAGCCAGTTTTATAAGTTCAAAAGAATTGAGTAAAATTTAATCCAAGAGCTGCCAGTTATGGTGGTCATTTTATAGAAATCATGTTTAAATTATAATGTCAGAAAATATCTTTCGAAAAAAGTAAATAATATGTCAGTTGAAGAAAACATCTTTTGCATTTAAAAGTTTAACACCCTTTAGTTTGACACCTGTGCCTATTTAAAGCTTTATCAAAGTCTTTACACGATGCATTAAGTAAAGGATATAGTTTTACAAATTTAGTCTTTGAACACAAGAATATTTAAACAGAGTTTTGACATACATATAAAGTGATTTGAAAATACCCTCTTCCCCTTTTAACTACGCTCATGACCGTACAATTCCTGCTGTTGCCATTTTCTGTATGAAAAAAAAAGCAAATGGAATCCAATTGAATTTCAGATACGAATTTTATCGGTTTTACTTTTTTTCCCTCCTCTCCCTTTTTATACCTCCTTTTTCCCCTCTTATTTCCTTCATTTGATGGTCAGAAAACTCAGACAGAAAGGTATAGGAATTGAATGGCAGAAAGAACCAAAACGAACAAAAAATAAGAAAATTTGATCTGTGTTCTATATTTGCTGGAGCTTCGATCCCCATATTGATGGTTTGTTCAATGTTCTTTCAGTTGTCAGGATATGACGTGAAGGCTCCCTACTTCCCTACACTATATTGTTGATGATGACGATGATGATGATTCTCAGGATGGTAAGGGTGTAGTCATAGTATATGTTCAGCTATATTGATGGGTGATTGAAGGGATAACTAACATTGAATGGAAAATATTTCATACCTACATACGTAGAAACCGTAGTTCTAGAGAAGTTTGATTTTGAAAATGAAAAACGTACTAAAAATATCGCAATATTGGCTTGAGTTTCAATTTAATTATTTTAAGACAAGTCATGTGGTGGCTTCTGAGTCATGGATGATAGTTGGACGGACCGGACGTGGGTACTCAAATGTCACTCCGCAATCGAGACATCGGCGTTTCTGAATGGAAATCTTTAGAAATTGAACAGTTGAACTTTGTAGCTTTTTTTAATTCTGTTGAAACCAAAATAGATACGACTCGTTCAGACGCAATTAATAAATGTTTAAGGTGATGCCTCACTTTTTTTTCAAAGGAAATATTAATTTAAATGTTCGTTTGCTTCGATACCGAGATCTTCAAAGGTACTTTTTAGATTTTTAGCTTCAAATGGGAAGTTATTGTAATCGGTCCGATTTGTCGAATTGAAAATTTTGACATTTCTCCACGTTTCAAGGTCCCTAGAGTCCAAATAAAAGATATTTAGAAAGTTGTCTGTGAGGGCGTGTACATTCGAAACATTTTTTTCGTCGTCCATAGCTCAAGAACCCGAAGAGGTATCTTCTTCAAATAAATTTTGTTATACAAATAATAATGCAGAAAGATGCAGAAAGGACCCTTAAAAAATTGCGTGGGTGGTTTTCTTACCATAGCAATTTAAAAAAGACGCTGGAATGCGACCCATGCTGATAACTTCCCATTCCGTCTATAAATTTGTCTTGCTTAAAAGTTTGTTGGTTTTTGTGTTGGGTTAAAAAAGTTGTCAGTTGAATTATTCTTAAAAATTTAAAATTTACCAACAATATTGTTCTTGTAAGGAAATAGTTTATTTTTAAAATCTAGTTTTGTAAAATAGATTTTTATTCGAAAAAAAAATTGTTACCATTTTTATTAACATTTCTTAATTTTTTACAAATTAGATGAATGAAATTAATTTGAGAGATATCAAGAACCGAACATTAATTATTACCAAATTTGCGTTCTATTTTTTGTAGATTTTATTTTTTTCTTAGAAAAAAACGTACTGCTGGGTTTTCATAAAAAACTATTTTGTATCGAAAACAATATTTTCTGTGAAATAAGAAAAATTTGAAGACAATATTTTCAATTTTTGAAGAGGTATTTGAGTCGAAAGTAAATTTATACCAAGTTTAAGTATTGTTTTTTTTTTGTTAGGTTTTAATTTTTTGTAAAAAAGCTATCAATTAGATTTTTCTGAAAATTTTTGAAATGTTGAAAACAATATTTTTTAAAAGATAAAAGTAGTTTAAAGCCGAAAATCAATCTTTACCAAATTTTAATAATTTTTTTGTTTAGGTTTTTATTTTTTGTAAAAAAAACTTTAAATTCAATTCTTCTCAAAATTTGTCAGAATGTTGAAAACAACATTTTTTATAAGATAAATTCAGCTCGAAGCTCGAATGTTTGAGTCAAAAATCAATTTTTACCAACTTTTGTTAAATTTTCTTTTATTTTTTTACTTTTTGTAAAAAAAAACTGTCAATTAGACTTTTCTCAAAATTTGTCTGAATTTTGTAAACAATATTTATAATTTTTGAAAAGCTAAAATAAAATAAAGTAAATGTTTACCAAGTTTTAGTATTGTTCTTTTTAGTTTTATATTTCTTGTAAAAAAACTGTATTTTAAGTTTTTCTTAAAATTTAACTGACCGTTGACAACAATATTTTTTAAAAGATAAAAGTAGGTTAAAGCCAATATCTCAAATTTTTGAAAAGATATTTGAGTTGAAAATCAATTTTCACTTACTTTAAGTAATGGATGTAATGTAATGTAAAAACAACTGTCGATTTGAATTTTTCTCAAAATTTTTCCAGAAAAGTTTTGGAAATAAAATCTTTTGTATTCCTTTAATATGTGAGGTGAACAATTTTTTTCTTCAGTTTTTTTGATTTATAAAAAAATCGTTAATTTGATTTTTTACAAAAATGTACTGGTTTGGTATCAAGCTAAAATATCTATATATATAAAAGAAAGTCGTGTTTGTTACAACACTTATGACTAGAGAACGGCTACACCGATTGTCATGGTTTTTGATTTGTTGGAGTTGTTTCCGTCCGGAATAGCAGAATACATCTTAAAAACAATGAAGACTCGATATGTGTAATGAATACAATCATTTCAATAGATGCTGATTTATTGATTTCATGTCAAACATTTGTTGTCCAATCCTGTCAAATAGTGGAACAACTATTTATTTTTTTTGGAGCTGAGACTTTTAAGCAACAACTTTATTTTTTTTCTGAAGACATCATGTGTGCGTTCAGAAATTTATTTTTTGTTAAGTGTCTAAAAAGTTCAGGTACTGTTGTATTTGTTTGCTTTCGACTTTAATTTTCGAAAATTATTTATTAATTATTTAATTTTTAATTCCCGAAAATTGTCTTTTTATAGGCTGTCTATGATTTTTCTTGATAAGCCATTTGGTGGTTTTATGCGAGCGCACATTTTAATAACAATGCTGCGTCCTAGAATATCTAATCTTTCCCAGCGAATCCGTAATGCAGTTAGGCAACGGAATATCACGAGTTAATTATCCGATGGAGAACGAGAAATTGCACGAGAACAGCGCCGCGTTAGTATGGAGCAAAGAAGGGTCTTAATTCGTGCTTCTCAAACACAAGAGCAAAGAGAGACAGCCCGTGAAACGTCTAGGTTAGAAACGAAAAATCGTCGAGCTTATCGTACAGATGAACAGAGGAATTATCTTCGAAGTGCAAGAAGATATGCTTCAAGTATTGATTTGAATCGAGCAGAGTTTCTGTATGATTGCACCATCGACTAAAGCTTGCATCGTTTTTTTGCATTGGTTCAATGGACGTTGTTTGCCAGCATTGTGGAGCATTGAAGTTTGCTTCTGAAACGCCTATTTTGTGCTGCCTTAGTGGTAAAGTGAAATTGTCATAATTGGTCCCGCCACCAGAGCCATTTTGATCACTGCTTTATGGCGAAACACTAGAATCACGACATTTTCTAGCGAACACTCAAAAATATACAATGTCTGTTTTCAAATGACTTTATTTGGGCGGACATTTTCGAAGAACACGGATATAATCTGACATTTAGGGTAATTTACGTTAAAAACTTTATTTTCTATCATTGTAAAAAAAATCTGGAATGTAGTTTTTTAGATTTCTGAATTTGTCTTTAGACTTTTGGACTTTACAGATTCAAGGCCAGATTTTCCATCGCAACCTATAGAAGATGCACAGCATAAATTCTTGCAAATATACTTCATGGGCATTATGGAAGAACAACTTGACCGGCGTCAAGGGATCAACACAGCTACGAAAAGAGCAATTCTCAAGATCTGCGTCAAGGGATCAACACAGCTACGAAAAGAGCAATTCTCAAGATCTGCAGCAAATGCTACATGAATATCATGCATTAGTCAGGCTGTTCAAGACTGCTATAGAGCGCATGCCAAGTGATGACTATAAAGTTGTGATCAGAGCAGATAAAAGACCACCTGGAATACATGAACGCACATTTAATGTTCCAACAATCGATGAAGTGGCAATCCTGATTGTTGGTGAAAGCTTGGAAACACGTGATATTGTACTTACACGAAGCAATACTGGGCAACTACTACAGATCAAATAGATGACATCATATGTGCGGAGATTCCTGCTCCTGAAACCGATCCAGACCTACATTATATTGTAGTCACGAATATGATTCATGGATCGTGTGGCACTATTAACCGACAATCACCGTGCATGGTCGACGGCAAGTGTTCCAAACGGTATCCACGAAAATTGACGGCAGAGACCATTACAGGCAACGATGGTTATCCATTGTATCGGCGTCGATTGCACCATGATAATGGTAGAACTATCACAACTAAAGTAAAAGGAAACGTTTTCGTAGTTGACAACAGTTGGATTGTTCCATATTCGCCACTTCTTTCCACAACATTCAAAGCGCATTGTAATGTTGAGTATTGCAATTCGGTCAAGTCAATAAAATACATTTGCAAATATGTCACGAAAGGGAGCGACATGGCGGTATTCGGTAAACATCCCATACCAACGATGAAATTACGCGCTTTGAAGTTGGTAGATATGTGAACTGCAATGAAGCAATTTGGCGTATATTTTCATTCCCTATACGAACGTCATCTCACTGTTTTACATTTGGGGTGCATCTAGAGAACGGTCAGATAGTATATTTCACAGCGTCGAATGCTGCTCAACGTGCCGAAACACCTCCAGCGACAACACTGACCAATTTCTTTGCGATTTGTCAAAGCGATCCGTTCGCACGAACTTTGCTTTACTCAGAAATGCCACGTTATTATACTTGGAACGCGACATCGAAGAAAATTCAACGTCGGAAGCAAGGCGATGCAGTTCCTGCTCTTGGTTGTATTTACACAGTGCATCCAAAGAATGATGAATGTTTCTATTTGCGGTTGTTGCTGGTACATGTTCGAGGGCCAACATCATTTGAATCACTACGAACTGTTAATGGTATCGTGTGCCCCACATTTCGTGCAGCATGTCAAGAGCTAAATTTGCTTGAAAACGATACTCATTGGGATACGACAATCGCTGAAGCAATTATTTCTGCATCTCCAAGTCAGATACGCACATTATTTGCTATCATCATTTCCACATGCTTCCCATCGAACCCACTTGACCTGTGGAACAAATACAAAGATAACATGTCAGAAGATATTTTACATCGAATTCGCGTCAGCTCAAGAAATTAATATCTTGAGGTGAATGAGGAGATCTATAACCAGACTTTGCTCTTCATCGAAGATACGTATGTGTTACCTCATGTGCCGCAGTTTGTTATGTTATATGATCCAAATGAACTAATCCAATCAGTTCAAACGAATGTACCTCTGTTGAATCTTAAGCAGAGGGAAGTCTATGATACACTGATTAATGCAATTAATGACGGAAATGGCGGCTTATTCTTTTTGGATGCCCCCGGTGGAACTGGGAAGACATTCCTCATGTCATTGATTTTGGCCACTGTACGTGCGATATCCGAAATTGGGGTAGCAATTACTTGTTCTTGAATAGCGTCCACATTGTTAAAGCGTTAAAATTGCCATTAAACCTTCAAACTACTGAACAACTGACGTGTAACATTTCCAAACACTCTCCAATGGCCAAAGTTTTAGAAGGATCAAAAATCATCATATGGGAGGAATGCACAATGGCGCACAAACGCGCATTGGAAGAACTAGACCGAACATTAAAAGATCTGCGCAATGACTCGAGATGTTTTAGTGGTGCAATGATTTTATTATCTTGCGATTTCCGACAAACACTACCAGTCATTTCAAGATCTACTGCAGCCGACGAAATAAACGCTTGCCTCAAAGCATTCAACTGTCTGTAAATATGAGAGTTGCATTGTTGAACGATTTATCTGCTGATGATTTATCGAAGCAATCGCTGACTATCGATAATGGCTGTGTTCCTGTTGAAAAATCGAGCGGTTTGATTTCATTTCCTCCAAATTTTTGCAATTGCGTACCATCAAAAGACGAGCTTATCAACAAAGTATTCCCTGATATAATTGCTAACCACAAAAATACTAAGTACAAAAAATAAAGATATTATTATTCAAAATCAAATCGTAGGTACTCTGTATTCATTCAAATATATCGACTGTTTAACAAGTAACAAACGAAGAAGAAGCCATTAATTATTCAACTGAATTTTTAAACTTCTTGGATGTGCCTGGTGTACCACCGCACTATTTAAAACTTAAAGTTGGCTCGATAGTCATCATGCTTAGAAATTTAAACCAACCAAAACTGCGTAATGGAACGCGTTTGGCGATAAGAAAACTGATGAGCAATGTGATTCACGTATCGATACTTAAAGGAACATTTAAAGATGAGGAAGTTCTAATTCCAAGGATTCCGATGATCGCAACGGATATGCCCTTTGAGTTTTAACGAACTCAATTCCCGATTCGTCTTGCCTTTGCCATGACGATCAACAAATCACAGGGCCAATCCTTGACTATTTGTGGCCAAAATGTAGAAAATGCATGTTTTTCTCGTGGTCAATTGTACGTGGCATGCTCACGTGTCGGCAAACCATCCGCTTTATTTGTTCTTGCGCCTGACCAAAAAACAAGGAATGTCGTTTACCACAAAGTGCTTCAATAAAAACCCTATTAATCAATTAATCCGAGTTTTATTTTTTTCCCCATTCTGCACAACATATGTTTCAATCATAGTTTTCTAACATGAGTTTGAATTACTTAATTATTATTTTTTATTTTTATTCTGTATGTATGTTTTCATCATCATTCATCATAATTAAATACCTTTTTGTATCTATCTATATATAAATATATTATTTTGTATCATTTTTCAGCTAAAAAGTAACAAGACTTTCATTGACTGTGAGGCGGTACGAAGTTCGCCGGGTCAGCTAGTATAACCCACCAATGATGACCTACTGGTCTGTGAGACCGGGTGTGGGAAAAAATGCGAATAAATTTCTTCTCCGTTATTGTTTTTTGTTGAATTTGAATTTGTGTTTTGTAATAAAAGAGCTTCCGTTGATTTAATATCATTGTTTTATTGTCAAGGAGCGTATGTTTAAAAAAAAAAAAAAGAAATATGAGTAACACATTTCAAAAAATCTTCAGTTGAAAAAATCAGTCAATGAGACCGGCATCACCATTGATCAAAGTCAAGTTTGCGTCACCAATGGCGGAATAGTATAATAATAAATTCAAGTCTCTAGCGTTCGTGGTTCGTGAGATATTTAGGGTTAACCAAAATGTTCACCTTTTTTTTTAAACTTCTATGGTAAAAAAAACACTCACGCAATTTTCCGCAGAGCCCTTTCTGCATCTTTCTGCATTATTGTCTGTATAACAATATTTATTTGAAGTCGATATCTCTGCTGCTTCTAGAGCTATGAACGACAAAAAAAAAAAACGTCGCGAACGTACGAACGAACGTACAAATTTTTCAATTCGACAAATCGGACCCATTACAATAACTCCCTATGGGAATTAATAAGATACAGGATTTTAAATCCTTCTATATCCTCGTAACCCTCTTAATGTGCCTAAACTGTACACATGTTAATGATATTAATAAGGAAAACCTCCTTAGTCCTTAAAAAATAATATATTTGTAATCAAACTTTATTTTTAAATATTTCTTTATTAATACATTTTTTTTATTCGTAGTCACAGAATACCTCCTTTCTTTTCTTGTATCCAAACTTATCTGAAATACCAAAAATTACAAGATGGCTTCATTTCCTGCCTTCCATGTGTTTTTCCTCTGTTTCTTGTCCGGCATTGCCAGGCATTGCTAGATTATCATCTTTTGTGAGAAGGCCGAGAGGTGGCGCTTGGAACACAGGAAAGAAACCATAGATGGCACTTGGAACACAGGAAAGAAACCATTTACATTAAATATAACAACAAAAAAACTATTACATATTCAAATCAATTTTAATAAACCAACTAAAATTTCTGCAAAGTCGCTTTTTTGAAATATATATTCCATCCCAGAGTGCCCACAATACCTTCTCAAATAGTACTATTCATTTACCAACTTAGAAAACGCTAAAACTAAACTTTTTGATTATTAAGTTATGGAATTAATTCGAAAATAATAAAATATCAAATATAATACCTGATTTCAAAAACTTTGGAACAAACAAAAGTTAAAACAAATCTTTTCCAATGGTACATTATTTTTAGTAAGTTACGCTGGCAGTTCAAAAATATACAAATCCTTAAACAGCTCGCTTGTGCATCTGTTTCGCAAAAACATTTTTGGCAATCCATATGTATATCGGATACAAATCGGATTACATCATCATCATCTGTACACTCTATAGTGGGTCCATTACCCAGAAATATGCAGGAAGTGGGGTTGGGGGTTGGAGTATAGCAATAACAACTCAAACCCTAAAAAGTTGCACTTAAATGTAAGTTTATTTATTCCTTTCTTTGCATCCTTTACAATAGAGGTATACTCTCGTTTGTATGTAAGGTTGAATCTTCAAAGCAAATCTGTAATAACCGATCAGCCCCAATCAAAATAGCAACTTGGTTTAAAGGAACTCCTGCATCAGCAGAACCCAAACTGAACCCAGTGGAACATCACAGAATTGAAAAGAGAACGTATAGAGCAGAGGTACAAAAAGTGTTCCCCTTTTTCAAGCACCACTTGGCATCGCACATCGGGCTTCAGCTTCGACTTCGACTCCACCTTTAAGCAGAATTCTAGAAAACAGGGTCTGCTCCAGCTACCTCCTGTTCGGTATATATGGTCTTATACATATGTATGAAAACGGGAAAGGGAGGAAATATGTAATTCACAAAAGAAGAATTTCATTGTGAGCAAGCGAGCGAGCGAGTGCACTCTACACACTGTACAGTGTACAATCCAGGATAACTATTATGGCAGTAAATATTCTCGTTGTAAGTAATTTTCTCGATGAATTCATTTCCACATTTATGATATCCGGGATTGTATATCCTGGTATCATGGCAATAAGTATCCTTTTATCCTTTCGAGAGTGGTGTGTATAAAACTTTTCTAGAATTTCCAAGCTGCAGACAGCTCGTTGTATTGTTTTGTGATGGTGTGGCACTGATGGGTTCTGGTACTTAGCAGTGGCATTGGGTGTTCGAAACGCTCATTCCATCTCATGTTGCACTGAGTATACGAGCTACTCGTATGTTGTTGTATTTCAAAATTTTAATTTTAAGGAGGAATGGGAATTGGAAAAGAAAGGGTTTGGTATAGGGGATAATTGCTTGAAGTTTATCGTCATTTCAGACATCAGATATATTCACGTAAGTTTTAACGTAAATCGAATTGGATTTACGTACGGGAACATAACTCATACCAATTTTCGAATTCAAAAAGTTAAATAGAACCACACTAAGGATTTAAGTACCTAATATTTATATGTATAAAATAGCATCCTGAAAATATCCTGGCTTTAACTTCCCTTTCCGACATTCTACCAGCGCCCAGTCTGAAGCTCTTCAATGTAAAGCCAGTGTGGTTAAATAGTTCTTCTTGCACCCGTCTTCGTCGTCATCATCGTCCTCGACTCGTCCTTAAAAAAGAGTTAACCAAAACTAGATATACTTATGTATGAGAGAAAGGAATTTGTTTTAAAACGAAAGAAGATTTCCCAAATTACATACATACGGTTAGATTTGGTTGGTAATTGCATTCCTTTGATGATGTTTGGTAATTAATTTTCCTCTCCTCTTGATCTTCACATATACTTATACATTTTAAACATATGTATGTATATACTCTGTACATATAGTTCAAAAATGTTATTGGGGTTGTAATTTTTGGTTATTTTAAAAGAGGGGTGAGTTCATATAAAAATCAAATAAATTGAAATGATTCTATTTTCATCTTGTGGTCCAGACGAATAGACGAAGAGACAGAGTGATGGTTCAAAAGTGTTTGACATGTCGTTTACACGATAACGATGAGGAGTTTGGTATGAATATTAAGTTAACAAGATTTGATTTGTATATATTTATGTTTTGGGTTTCAATTTACTTAAAATACAAGACATTGAATGGATAATTTGCAATATTGATGTATTTTCTTTAACAAGGTTACGATGTTGACCCAAGGGAGTTTGATCTGAACTAATAGATGATTAAAAATTGACAATTTAATGTAAAAATAATGTTCTTTTAGATCCTACTTTATAACCTAATTTCACTGTCAATTTTTTAAAATGTGAACATAAATCGATGAAGAGAATTTGTATTTCTTTTTCTTAAAATCCGTGGTACCACTTCAATAAAACTATGAAAATCCCCATCAAATATCGAATGACAAAAGTTCTAAGAACATCAAAATACTTTAAAGCACTCAACCGACAAAGTGAAATATTTGTGTTTTAAATGATGAAAATTAAGATAGGGACATCTGAAATCAATGATCGATTTATCATTTTTGTAGATAACTTTTTTTTTGGCAGTATTCGACACCAAGTAGTGTGGGGCTCTTAACCACTAAAACCACCTCTTCATCAGGACCAATCTTGAAGGATCGACTTCCGATTTATCTTTCTTAACTTTGTACAATCACTTTGGGGGAAGTTTAAACTTTTAATACTTTCCCATGTTTTTTTTAGACCATCAGCTCATGAGGCTTGGTTCTTCTTAATCTCCGAACATGGTTTCTTATATTCAAGACGGACTCTATTTCAGAATTAGTATGACTTTGCAGTCTCTGGTTGTACGATCGTATTTTTTAACAACTTCTGTAACCATTTCTATTTGTAAGTCACGATGTAGATCGGTAGTTCTTATGTACCAAGGTGCATTAACTATTCCACGAAGGACTTTGTTTTGGAGTTTTTGGATGATTTCGGTATTTGTTTTCTTTGTACAGCCCCATAATTATATTCCATAGGTCCAAACAGGCTTTAGTACTTGATTATACAGCATTATTTTGCTTTGGATTGATAAATCAGAGTTGTTAACATAAGGAACCAGTACATTTTTCTATATTTCAAGTTTAGTTCTTCTCTTTTCTTTTTGATGTGCTCTTTCCACTTAAGCTTTGCATGAAAAGTCATTCCAAGGTATTTGGCCGTATTGGCGTAAGGTACAGCTTGATTATTAATGATTATTGGAATATTGTTTATCTTTTTATTTGTAAAGTTTATATGTGAAGATTTTGTTTGATTAAGTTTGATACGCCATTTTTCGGTTCAAGCTCTCTTAGAGACACATTTGTCGGGTACCAAAATTGCGATATCATCTGCAAAAGTAGCCATTATGGTTTGATTACCAACTGGAATATCCCTTGTGTATAGTAAATACAGAGTAGGACCTAGGACACTCCCTTGTGGTACACCGGCTTCTATTTTCTTCAATTCCGAGTATTTCTTGTACCGTACCTTACTCTTAACAATCGGTCTGAGATGTACGATTTTAATATTTCAAAGTACTGCCTGGGAAGATCCCTTTGCAGTTTGTAATCAATTCCCTCATGCCAAACCTTGACAAAAGCTTGAGCAACATATAAGAAAATAGCTGAACATACTTGTTTTTCTTCTAATGCTTTTTCTATTACATCCGATATTCTATGAACTTGGTCTATCGTGGAATGTTTATTTCTAAAGCCAAACTGATGGTTTGGGATTAACCTTCTTTCTTCTATAATTTTGCTAAAACTCTTCAGAAGCAGTTTTTCAAAAACTTTAGCCATAATTGGTATAAGTGATATTGGTCTGTAAGATGTTACTTCTGTAGGTGGTTTACCTTGCTTTGGTATGACAATTACTTCAGCAATTTTCCAATGGTGCGGGACATACCGGTGCTTAAGGCATGCATTTATTATATATTGAAGTTTTATGAAGGCTTTCAATGGCATTTCTTTCAGAACCTGAGCAGTAATTAGATCGTAACCTGGTGATTTTTTATTTGGTAGTTGATGTAAACACATACTTTTTATTTCTTTAAGTCTTACAATTGTCATTTCACTTTCATCTATCTTATCAACAACGCGTTTGATGAGTTTGGCTTAAAAACATTCGCAAGATGTTCAGCGAAAAGGTTAGTTTTTTCTTTCGGGTTACCGATCCATTTCCCATTTTAAGATTTCAAGGGCGAGTTTTGTAATTGCGGCCTTTTCAGGCGCATGGCTGCTTTCCATAGCGAAAAATCGTTTGAAGCATCAGTCGTTAAATTCCTTAGGAATGTACTAAGTGAATCATTTTTGAATTTATAAATTTGTTTTTTAAGATTGGTGCTTATACGGTTAAACGTTGTTTTATCATCTGGAAATCTAGTATTTTGCATTTTCTTCGAGCTATTAACTCTCTCTTATCTGTAAAGGATATTTTAATCCATTTTGTCTTCTATTAGAAAATGTTGGAGTACTTTTTTCAGCGGCCTGTTGCACATCAGCAATAAATTGTTCCATTTTATGGTCAATTTGCTCGATTGTATCCATGGGAGATCTTAAATTTATAAAACTTAAAAGCCTTTCTCTAAAATTATTCCAGTTTGTTTTCTTATTTACAAGCTTTGGATTACTTTTTTCTAGTACTTCCGAATCACTTAGTAATAGAATCACTGGAGTATGATCTTGGCAACGTTTGCACTGCGGAACAACTTTAGATTTTCGGAGTAGTTCAATTTTAACAGCTATGCTCAAGATTGATCTTACTTTATAAATCTCTTCGAGACTTTGTTTGCAGTCAAAAGTAAGCATGAATAAAGGCAGCAACCTCTTATTTGTCATTGATTCTCCAGAGGCTTTTTAATTGTCTCATTCTTAAATAGATTGACTGCATCAAGGGCTTGGAAGACTTTTTGTACAAGATCTTCTACTACTTCCTCGGGAGAGCACGAGGAATAAAGAATTCTGGCTACTACTTTTATTGACCTTGCAGCTTTGTTGGTATGATAGCTGTGAAAAACTAAGAAAAAAATCAATAGGTCCGCTAAAGTTGCTCAGGAAATTTAATATTCAAAGTTTACAAATATCTTATGTCGAAACAAATACAAAATTTAAGCTATGCTGCTTGGACAAGAAAAGACTAAACGAGGAAAGCTAAGCAATGTCCTTGGGTCGGTGTACAGATTCTAAAGAATTTTGGGCATTGACAAGAAAGGTCAACGGAAATGAATTGTCAAAAATTGGTATTAAAATTAACATAAATGCTCTTTACGAGCACTTCTCAAGTCTGTTAGATTATACTGTAGACCCAATATATTCAAGTTACGCGATGCCTTTCTTACAGAATGTAATTTTAGACTCCAAAACTACAAAAGTTGAAGTGGAGCTAGTTTGAAATGGTGTTAAAGATGGAAAAGCCGCGGCTGCTAACGGTATCCTTTGTGAATTTTATAAGTACAATTCAAGTCTCTTCAAAGAAAAGCTATCCGAAGCTCTTAACACTATGTATACGTTTGGTGTCAATCCGGAACACTTTTACGAAGCGCTCTTTTGGCCAATTTTTAAGAAAGGTGAACGTCTGGATATAAAAAATGATAGAGGTATTTCCTTCCTGAACTCAGCTCTAAAAATTTACACGTCACTGCTTTGTAATAGGCTCACAAGATGGGTTCAATTGAACCAGAGGCTGAGTGAGTTTCAATCGGGTTTTTGAAGAGGATATTGCACGTCGGACAATATTTTTGTTTTGTGTAGTTTGGCTTTGTAGACTTTAAGGCAGCATTCGACACTATCAACCGAAGGGCCCTTTTTTACAAACTGTATAACTTGGGAGTTTCTTACAAATTTGTAAAAGCTTTGGAAAAGCTCTATCAACAACGTACGTATTTGATGGAGAAAATATATCAAAGAAATTGGAAGTCAATCGAGAAGTAAGACAAGGTTCCAATTTAAGTCCTTTGCTCTTCGCGTTGTTTATCGATGACCTGACTGAATATCTGCCTTGTGGAGTAAGGTTTGGTGACAAGCTGGTGAAAGTCATAATGTATGCCGACGATATTGTCATGTTTGTTGAGTCACCCACGTCCTTACAAATGATGAAGCTTAGAGATAAACACGGTAAAGACTAAAGTGATGATCTTTCAAAACGGTAGTGGAAAATTTTCGAGGTGTGAAAACTGGAACTACAACGGAATACACTTAGAAGTAGTAAAATCATAAACTTACCTGGGCTTAGACTGAACGTTTAACTTGGAATGACATCTTAAAGGTAAAGCTGTGTTGGCTAAGTCCGCTGTATGCATTAATTGAAAACAAATATTTAACAATAAACATGTGTCAATGAATGCAAACTACCGAGTTTTTAATGCTACCGCGAGATCGGTTCTTTTGTACGGGGCAAAAGTGTGGGGACTAAAAAAATATGATGTAGTAGATAATATGTTGACTTTTTTTTTGAGAAAAACATTCTTTCTACCAATTAAGACTCCCAAGTATATGTACTATCTCAAAACTGGTTTGCCAACACTTTTTATTTCATCGTTGAAAATGAATGGAGACTACATCTTAAAGATTATGGATGGAAGATGCAAGGTTACCGAAACAGCTCTGGATGTATGTATGCAGTTATGTATAAAAAGACGTGGTTCGAAGATTCATCTTTGAGAAATGCAAAATGTAATAAAATATGAGAATTATAAAAGGTAAAGTCTGAATGTGGGGACTGATATCTGAAGTCCGAAGTGTTTAGTGTGAATGTAAACTTTCAAGTGTTCAAATTTACTTACTTAAGATGGCGCTAAAGTCCTGTGTGAACTAGGGCCTCACCCAAAACACTTCTCCATCTAAATCGGACCCTAGCTAAAAGTCTCCAGCTCTACGTGGTGGCTCCTGGTGAACTTGTTAGAAAAATCAGTGCAGCTAGATGATGAATGATAATGATCAGTATTGGAAAAGAACTGCACTGAGAAAATTCTCAACTTGTGAGCGAACGCAAGAAGCTACGGTTTCTTCCTCCTCAAGATTAAATTTTGCGAAAGATGGTAAACAAAGGACTTCCTCTGGGATGAGGTTGACTTACTGATACAAATTACACAAACCCAATAAGTATCAGTAAATATACAAAGCGAATGACTAATGGCATCGGTATTTAATATATGTTTCAAAAATAAGTCTGAAATGGAATTAAAAATTATTTTTACGAGTGATGTACATTGTAGGTTAAACTTCGGCGGATTGCATGCCACAAAAAGTCGGGCGACCACTTCTAAGGTTATCTCCACTAGATGTCACTTCATTAGACTAAATTAACATACCACTGGATACCAATGGTACCAATGGATACGTTGAAGCCCCCTGGTCAATTCCAGGAACATATGTTGTGATGGCCTCCTTGTGAGAGTGTCGTGGTCGCTGTGGTTTATCCTATATGCATAGGGTATTGGTTTTTCATTACTTAAAAAATCAAAATATAAATAGACTAATCCAATACCAAAGGTTAACAAGGAAGTGAAATTGTTATGTTTTGGTAGCTTAGAAAGAGGAACTCATTAGAAGCATTTCGCCAAATAAGAGAGAGTAATTTTTTGCGTAAATACTTTTGGTTATTTTCAAAAACTAAGCGATAAAACAATACCTGGGGCAGCAAGTTTAAAAAATTGCCTTCAAATTAAGATTCAATGCAGGGATTGTTTTTGTAAGCAATTATTCTCTCCGTACTGCGCTGTCCTGTGGGCGATAATTCGAAGACTTTCCGGGCCAGAGCATTGGTTTCCATGCGCTCTTCGTATCCCAAACATCTCAGTCGTTGGAATTTTATCCCTTTGGCTAGTTTAGGTCAGTATACAGCCCGTACAGCTTGTCGCTCCATCTTTTACTCCACTTACCTCCAAATCTCCAAAGCAACTCTTTAGTCACTCGAGATAGGGCTTTGCTACTCACTTCCTTTGTTAGCACAAAAGCGGTTAGCATGAGTAGTTTTTCGTTTGATCTCAGCAATGTTGTTATTTTTGTGTTCATAGCGGAGTCAGGTTGACGAAGTCCATACCACCTTAAAAGTTAAGTAACCGAGACGTCAGTGTTTAGGCCATTTTTTGATGACAGCATGTACTATTTTTGCCCCCGGTTAAACCATTTTTGCTGACTCTGTCTCAATACTCACTAAAGCTCCACAGACATCAGAGTTGTTCCGATTATGTCAAAATCATAAGTGCTTCAAATGTTGACGTAGGAGCTCTACACTATTCTTTTAAATACGATGTTAAAAGAATCGCATGACAGCGCATCACCTTGCCTAAAGATTTTTTGACATCTAAACGTTTTGTTGAGTTGTTTCCCACCTTTATGGAGCAGCGGGAACTAGTTTGGCAGGGGTGCCAGAACTAAACATGGCTCTATACATATCGGCCCTGTAAATGCTGTTGTATCCGGTTTTGTAAGCGATATAAAGTAGGATGATTCCTCTATAGTTGGGGCAGTTTAAAGGTTATAATGTTTTGAGTATCGGGCATACAAGACTGAGGATCCATTTTCTCCATGCTTTCTTCCAGCTATAGCCTACAGATAAGTTAGTGCATACTCCTTAGCAAATTATCTCCAGCTGCTTTGTAGAGTTCGGCATTCAAGCCATATCTGCTCCGGCAGTTTTCATAGACTTTAGCTTAGATGTCTAAGTCGGGAAGACGGGATTGTTGGATTTCCTCGTCTATATTAAATGTACCATCTAGCCTGATATTCAAAACGTAGACATGTCTATGCAAGAGAACACTAGCGTCCACAGGTACCTATCAACTTCTAGAAGTGTATCCACTAAGGCACCTCTCTTTATCCAGATTGCGGCGGAGGAATTCCCTTTTAAGTTAAATTTCGTAACAAGTAACTACAATATTTTCGGAATTATTCGAGTTAGAAAACAGAAATAAACGCAATAAATTTTGGTATCAAAATCTTCAATTTCTGTAAAAAATAAAGTTAAAAACTTATTTTTAAAACTCTCTTACCTTTTAAAATAGCAACAATATTGCAACTTATAAAAATATTAATTCTCGTACGCATCGTCCGCTAACTTCAGACTTATTTAGCGGCAAAGCCAATAAATCAAAAACCATGAGAACTATACATTTTTGATCTATACGCAACAAATTAGCATATAATTAGTTATATACAATTTCTGAGAGGTACATTTTTTGAGTCCGCCATTAAGTGACTTTTGGTGCAATTTTCTTGCCTTTAAGTCCAAGATCGGTGCCCACTCTTTTGTTTTACTGCTGTTATTAGGAACATGAAGAAGTATTTAAGAGGAGTTTTCTCTATAAAAGTGCAGCTCACGGACAGAGGAATTATGGTTGGTTACTCTTTGAAAAATAGAAGGCAGCATTGAGTTTTCAAAGAATTAAATTCTGAAAAGTTAATATTAAATATAAAAGGTACGAAACCCAATGATTTTCTATTATAGTTCCTGGTGCCAAACTTTTGCAATAATCTTACTTTGTCTAAAGTGATGTAAACAGTTTTTCAACTATTTGGTTAGGTGGACCAATAGTAGTGGTAGTGTAATAAACCATTTTTCAGGCAAGCTTGGAAGTTTCCTATATTGAAACATCTTCAGATTGTCTATTGTTTTCAGCTAGTAGAAAAGAAAAATCAGATCCTCACTTCGACAAAATTCTGTAAAAACTGAAGGTGCCGTTTACATTTTTCAGAAATGGGCATGGTTTTTATTAAGAAACCTATAGGAACATTTCTGAAAAGTTTTAATTTAGTGGTTCCACTATTAAACAAAAGGTTTACACTCAATTTAATAGTGATTTTATTTTGGACCAAAGTAACAGAAAATGTTAGAAAGGCAAACTATTGGAGTTTTAATAGATAATATTTATTGAGACATAAAACAATAAGAAAACAAATCTCTTCCCGAAATATGACCGTATTATATTTTTGACTCCATCCGTTTTTGTGAAGAATTAAATGAGCTACAATTTCATCCTCACCCTCTACAAACATTTGTCTTTACAGCAAAATGAAAGGAGGTATGAAGGTCTTATAAATTAAGCTTTATATCAATATTTAGCTGGTTTTTAAATACTGTTTGCTTTCAAAACTAAGTATTTCTAGTATTTAATATAGTTCTATCGTAATGCTAAATATTTGTTTTCTTTTCCTCCTAATTGAACATATAAGTTATTAGAAAGCACACATTTACTCTAATCTCAATTAACAACATTTGTTCATTAAACCTTAAAACAAACATATTGCATCAATAAACTGGAAAAACCCCACTATATGTACCACGCTGCATTCCTCACTGAAGATCTTAAATGAACCATCCAACCATATTACCATCACCGCATATATCAATAATTTACCACGACATATGGCTGCTATACCGTTTTACTATCGCATATATACAATATACAGTTGTATGTAATTATAGGCCAAAATAATTCCAAGGCATAACCAATTTTTATGGTTATCTTGTGTATTATTCTCATGTCCTAGGCCTACTAACTTGGCCATATCTGGCATCTGCCAGGACATTGGAAATCAATTTTACCCCTAACCCTTATACCATGATGGCAGCACAACGATGCTATGTAAAACTAACCCGCCCTCCCACTAACCAATCACCTCCTCTGCATACATTTCCAAGTCATTTGATCTCCATTTCCACAATGTTTGACATGCCAACTTAATCCGGCCTGTCAACAAAGTTACTGTCGGAATTATCGTTCAATTTAGCCTCTTCTTATACCTCGCTGCATAAAGTGCATACTGCACTCGTCCTATTTCTGCAGCATGTGTGAGTATGATGACCTCTCTCTTTCTCTTATCTCGAATGTAGTTGATTTCAAAATGGAACTTAATCTGCTTTAAAGTGGCCATGTTCACCAATTATATTCGTCATTAATATCGGTGAAGATTGTGGGCGTAGTTGCGTGAAATGTGGCGATACGGCTACGGGTACGGTTCTACTGCATTCTCAGGCTTGGATCTTAGTTCAGTGTAAAGGGTGTTTTTTTAAGGTGTGCAACTGTGAGATGGTATAAAACAAAGATGAATTTTCAAATTGACGTGAAATTGGTATATGACGGCTTCGACTGATTCAGACGTAATCTAATCTGGAGTACCAATCTTGGATACTTCTTCCAACACTTATGGCCGTCAGTGTCAGTGAATAAGCTATATGGGCTTATTGGCCCCGGCATATACTATCGACTTCACGTTTCCCAACAGAAAAAATTGTTCGTCCCTTCAATACAAAAATGTTGGCCCAAGCTGTGTGACATGTTTCACCACGTGCACCGCCACTGTCTTGCTGAAAACAGAGGTTATGTAAGTCATGGTTTTGCAATTATTCAACGAAAAAGTCAATAATCATGGATCTATAACGGTCTCCTGGAACCTTGTGCCCAGTTTTGGACCAGTTATTCTAATAAACTATAAAGCCCACCAAACGGTGACTGCAACATATACTTGGGGCTATTCATCACTCCAAATGCGGCAGTTTTGCTTATTTACATATCATAGGCCACGGAAATGCAAATGACAACAACCTTAGCCCTCTTACTTAATAATCAACTAAACCAACAACTTAAAATGTTCATTACTGAAATACTCAATGATATTTTCCTTACCAAGTTTCAGAATCGTATCCACAAGAGTTTGTGAGATACAGAACTCTAAAAATCACAAAAAACCGTAACAGTTTATCCACCAAAGAGGCGTGGTACCCACCCACTTTTCTTGTATATGCTATCATTCACATTTACAAGAAACACTTTTGATGTTTTTTTTATTGATGAGACCACTCTGCTGCAGGGATAAATGTGTTTAGGAATACAACAAACTTGAAAGATATAATTTTTGGGGCGTAGTATCCACCCACATTCTTAAATGAGTGTTATATATGAAGAAGATTATTCTTTAACGGCAGGATTAGAGAGAACAATTGTTATAAAAATTGGTGCCTCTGTTATGTAACGTAGAAAAATAGACCTAAGTTTAGATGTAGTAAATGGGTCCATAGGAATTGGCAAGTATTCAGTTACTTTTTTTAATCTTCTAAAAGGTCGTAAGTTTTTGCCTTTTTTAAAAATTTGCTTTGATGTAAAATTTCAAAAAATTGTGGTTTTTTCTTAGTAAATTTAGACCTTGGCGTGTTTATAAACTTATTACTCAAGATTTGTGTTTAAAGCAGAACTTGGCACTTTTTTAAACAATTAGGTTTGCTTTTTGAAATTGTCGTTCTCTTCACGCTAAATGTCAAAGTCAATTAAAAATAAATCAATTGACAGCTGTCAAAATGGCCGCCATCAAAATTGTGTGCCTTTAAAAAAAAAACACACGTTGCAATATTCGCTCACCACATCAATGACAATTTATAACCAAAAGATGAAAGCACTTCAAACTCTTTTGGCAACCGTGTCTTTGGGAAGCCCTACACAGCCGCCGATCCCCTTCTGGATGGCATAATGACATATTGGTATGCATTTGTTGCAATAATAAATGGTTAACCATTAAGTTGCAATTAAACGCTGCCTAGCAATCGCATATTTTACAATTAATTGGGAATGCATTACACAATTTTATGTAGGTTTATATATATTATTGTGTCTGTGGGTGTGTTTATATGTCCTTTACATGTCCTTTACATGTGTGTGATTATGAACAAGGACTCTGTTCACTGGATAAACAAATTATTTTGCCCACTAAAAGCTTTTGGTAATTAACATTTCCCAAGAACTGCACTGCACTGCACTCTCTCTCTTATCGGCCAACGACACGGGAGGTAGTGATAATGTCGATAGAGTGGGAAAAGTCCTAGTGATGGGCTATGTAGGTAAGGTAGGCCAGGTATAGTTTGAGAGATGCGATAATTTAGAGGATGTAGTGTGGGCGGGTGGGGGAACGTACGTAGGCAGAGGCCTTCCCAAGAATGAGAAGTTGAATTAAATAATTGAACCAAACACATATCCTTTCATCCTGGCAAGGATATGGGTAGTGTAGTGCATCGGAAGTGCAAATTCCTTTTAATTAAACTGTTCACATTCCTGTGACTTTCATATCATCGAAGGGTAGAGTCATTACAGCGAGAGAGAAAGAGAGAGTGGGAGAGATTTGAAGAGAGGGAGAGCCTAGAAAGGTAATAAAGAGCACACATTAAGCCATAAATCCTTTTGCACCTTCAATCTGGCCCAATTCACATCTCATACTCCTCCTCCACCCTTATAGTCCGGTTGGCCGGCAGTCCAACTCTGTGTTGTCCCTCTGTATAAACTGTGTACGGATGGTGTATCCCCTTTGGGCCAATATATCATTAGATTCCAATTAACAAATATCTAACAAATATTCCCCCATTAGTGTCAGGAATAAAATGATGGAGTGCGTAGGACGTTCGTTGTCGTCGTCGTTTTCGTCCTCGGTCGCTAGCGTCACATGGGCTTACGATTGGCATAATGTTGTTTGTTGTTTTTGGGAACTGCCAGGAGGGGCGGCAGATTTATGTTGCAAATTTTACCTCCTTACAGAGATAAGGACTCGCGCGACAGAGACTATACTGCCGGCTATCTAAATAGAGTGCTACAGGTAACAAAGTTCATACATGCCTACATATTTATGTATCGAGTGCTATAAACAAACAAACTCTCCAAAGGATTATTGTGGGCAAACTTTTTGAAGCGAGTTCATTAAGACGACGACGACGGACGATGATGCGAAAAGAAAAGTCTCTCTTCTTTTGTTGGCCACATAATTGGGGTGAACTATAGGCATGTGGCTTCGCTGGGCTAGGCTACCCAGCATGGTCTGAAGAAGACAGGTGGTAAAGAAAGTTTCTTTTCTTTTTCGAATGGAGAGGGTGAGTGGAAAACTGTGATGTGACACACAGGATGACAGGTAAGACGTTCCCCAGAAGAAGTTTTGTGGACTGTGGGTATAGAAAACACATAGATTAAGTCATGTAACAGGAAGCGAACAAAATACCGAATTTGTTTGAAGCTTAAAGAAGAAAAAAATAACTAATTTGGAATCAGTTTCTCGATCTCCTGGGGCGAAATTGAACACACAGGAAAAGAATAAGTTATACAGTGGCAGAAGTGAGGCTTTTATAAAGAAAGGAATGAAGATATATTGGCTTTGAAATGAAGTGTATAGGTCTGTCAATAGTTTTTTTTTCCGAAATTCAAGTGGTATCCCGATGACAGTTCATAGACAATTAGAGTTTTTGTTTTGGAAATGAGTCTAAGAAAGTTGAAAGGAAGTTAGAAAAGTTTGTGGATTTTTGAAACTCAAGAGATTTCTCTGGTTTAGTAAAAGGTAAGCAAATTTGTGATTTCTGAATTGATCGGATTTTGAGCCATACGCTTAGAAATGAGTGCATAAATGTAAAAAAAGTATCCAAAGATTTAGTTTGTAATTATTCACTCAGGGTTTTAAATTGAGTAATTTTAAACCATAATTGTGACCTTTTTTAGTCAACGAAAGAGCTTTATATTGTTTTTTTGTGACCGTTAAAAAATATAAAAAATAAATTGGGTGGTGCAACAGTCCGTTGAGGACCAGGACCTACTGACTTACAACTCTCAACCATTTCTTGACTTTTTAAGGTCCCTAGAGTATACATAAACGATTTTTAGAGAGATGTCTGTGCGTGCGTGTCTACGTGTATTGAATAGCCTTCTGTGGTTCAACTCAGTGATATTTTTGTATGGTCGTTGTCTGTTTTGGTTTTTGATATTTTTTTTTATTTGCAATGGCTGTAAATTTCAGGGAAGAATATTCGTGGCTTAGAGCGAACTTTCTTTCGGCGTACTTCCATACTGTTTTAAACAGTTCAGCTGTATTGGCACTAAGAAAAAACCAAGTAGGTGAGGATTCCGAACCTGCTTAATTTTGTAGTCATGGGTATAGCATGGTGTCTTTATTCTTTCAACTATGGCCTCGCAAATACATTAGAAATGATGTTTACCTCGCAAATACATTAGGAATGATGTTGCTTATAAGCTCTTACCAAAATATGGTTTTTGCACCAATTCTTTCTATAATTTTATTTGGTTTAAATTTTCCATAAATAAGAAAACCATTCACTATTGCTTCCTTTATCGAAGCCCCAATTTAGACAGAGTGTCAACTTCTCGAGTATTTGATGCTTTGCCTGATTCCATTCGTAGAATTGTTGCTTCCAGTTTCAATATACACAATTCTTCATGGCTTCTACATTAGGGACAGGCAACACCTGAAATAGTATGTGCTGAGATCTTCGCTGAATTGAACAACCTAACTCAGCTGGTCAACGAGCCCACTCGAATATCGGACGTGTTAGGTTGAGCAGAAAACACTCTCGACTTGTTTCTTACCTCTGTTCCTGGTAAATGCATTATAAGTATTCTATCTCCTCTAAGCCCATCTGACCATAGTGCCATATCAGCAAATTTTTCGTGCATTACTCTCCAGTTAAAGAAAGTACTCCTAAGAGAACCCTTTGGCAATACGAGAAAGCCAAGTATGATGGTCTTAATAAGAAATTTTTATCCTGCACAGGGTTAAAAGCATCAGACATAAAGAAAACGCTTCTTTGGATTCGAGCTGTAAACAGGCTATTAGTGTTAAGAAGGTAAGTTTCTGTTGTTTTAAAGCCAATCCAACTGACGAAAAATTGGAATAAGTTCAAGCAAGCCAGGAAGGCCTGCAATGCCAATATTCTACAGACCAAATTTTAACGTCACCAAAAATTACGGCAAAAAGTACTGCAATGTCCCAAAAGCAGTACAAATTTTTGGTCATTCGTAACGAACATGAGAAATTTTTCCTTTTCCTCGGTTTATCTAACTAACGACCAATTGCACTTACGTCCAATCTTTCTAAGGTCATGGAAACGCTGATAAATTATCATTGTAATGACCGAAAGTACGTCTTTCGCAGCAAAAGGTCCATTGGTGATCTCATGGTTTATCTCACCTAACAGTCCAGCAGATCTTTCCATCGTTTTAGAGAAAGTAAGATTATTGAACTTGATATTTCAAAAACATTTGATATGGTTTGGCATCAGACCCTCTAATCGAAAATGCGTGCTTTCGGTTTTCACGAATTTTTGCCTCATTAAATTAGTAATTACCTCTTGGATCATTCGAAACAAGTCGTATTGGATAGATTCAAGTCTGAAGTCCATAGAATAAATGCTGGTGTGCCCCAGGGCTCTGTTCTATCTCCACCACTTTTTCTCAATTTTATTAATGATCTCCTGTCTGTAACTTGCAATCCAATACATTATTTCGTTGACGATAGTACTCTTAGCTTTTCATATTCGTTTTCAGACTTACATCCCTCTTCTTCGGATGTGGGACTGCAACAAAAAATTGTATAAGCTCATTAAATTCCGACTTAAACAGAATTTAATGCTTCGAAAACCCAATGCTGTCTTGTATCGTTAAAGCGAGATATACACCTATTGCCATTATTCATGGAAGGCACTTGCATCGAGGAGACTGAAGATCTCGATATTCTCAACTTCCTCTTGTGGAACGGTCACATACGCGATGTCGCCAAAAATGCCACAAAGTGTTTAGGTTTCCTTAGGCGATGCAAGAAATGTTTCACACCTTCTGATCTGTCTGTTATCTACAAGACTTATTTACGTCTGAAGCTTGAATTTAACACCCATCTCTGGGCTGGTGCTCCTGCAACTTACTCAAGCCTCTTGGATAATATTGAACGTAGAGCATTCAAATTGATAGGTGACAATATCATCACAAGTTCATTTACTTCGCTTGAACATCGTCGTAAGATTTCTTGTCTCACCATTTTTGGTTTAATTAAAATATCTCACGAAGCAATAACACTAGAGACTTGAATTGAATTTTAAATATATTGATACGTGATACCAAACAAATATATTTTTGGAAAAAAGGCCAATAAACGGCTTTTTTATGAATAATAAAATATGTGTCACCCGAAAAATTTACGAACAAAAACAAGTTTTTTTGGACAGTTTTCTTACAAAAAAAAAATCTTAAAAAAAAATTAATAAAATTTGGTAAAAGTTATTTTTTTTCCCGAATATCTCTTGCATCCTTTTTATCTCACAGAAAATATTGTACGCAAAAGCGGTAAAAACTAGTTGTCGACTAAAAACTTTTAAGCAAGACAAATTTATAGACGGGATAGGAAGTTATCAGTGTGGGTCGTACCAGGTCCCAGGCTCTTTTTTAGTATGCGATTGCTTAAAATAAATTTTGTTGTTAATTTTGTAGCTGTGTTACGCTTATGACACTGAAACACGTTTTCTGGATAATTATTTAAAGTCTTAGACAAACCATTTGAATGCATTGAAAAGTATTTCATAAATCCAACCACTCAAGACAGCAATAAAAAAAGGAGAGACTCGATAAAATTTTGGGTTTCATTTAATATTATTGCTTACAAATATTGAGAGACGGAGTTCAAAGATGAAAAGAACTCCCCCAAACAAATTCAATTCAGGGTTTTCATCATTGACAACCTCAAACAATACTGTAGATGTTAAAAACATCAGCGAGAAAGGAACCAAGGTCAATGAAGAGATCGACATCACAGATCAACAGAGTTCCAACAAAGTCAAAGAGAAAGACCAATCAAAATCAAAGAACTACTTTGAAGAATGGCAAATTGAAATAGCGGCAAGAAAACAACTTGAAGTTCTAGTTCAAAGTCTTCAGCTACAAGTGAAAAAACTCGAAGAGAAAGTTTTCTTGCTTGACAAGAAAGATTCAGAGTCCACGATTCAGTTAAGTCCAAAATATATTGAACCTGAATATCAAACTGACGAAGAAAAGCTTTTGTTTGAAACTGAAAAAAAATAATAAATAAAGTTGATTACAGGAACTAAAGTATTAATTGTTGTTGCTAAATCAATATCTCACGCTAAAGGCAGCAAAAAAATTACACCACCACTAATTATGATCTCAGGATTTGCAATTTTAGAAGATCTTAAGAAAATAATAAAAAAAAATGTACTAAAAAAGCTTGCAAATACACATCGTACAACAAAGACAACTGGAAAGTCACAGTCGAAGAAGCTGACGAGTATAGATCTGTTACTGAAGAACTGAGCAAACACTTAATACAATGGCTATGGCACTCATATGAGAACAAAGCTATACAAGGTCAGTAAAAATAGTAGCCAGAGGTCTTCATTTCTCGTGCTCTCCCGAGGAAGTAGTAGAAGATCTTGTACAAAAAGGTTTCCAAGCCCTTAATGCAGTCAATCTATTTAAGAATGAGACAACTAAAAAGCCTCTGGAGAATCAATGACAAATAAGAGGTTGCTGCCTTTATTCATGCTTACTTTTGACTGCAAACAAAGTCTCGAGGAGATTTATAAAGTAAGATCAATCTTGAGCATAGCTGTTAAAACTGAACTACTCCGAAAATATAAAGTTGTTCCGCAGTGCAAACGTTGCCAAGCTTTTGGTCATACCCAAAAATACTGCAACCGAGTGTTTGCTTGTGTAAAGTGCGAATGAAAACATGCAACTAAAAATTGTCCTATGAGCGAAGATCAGAAAGCAAAATGTGTGAACTGCAAGGGTAACCACCCTGCAAAGCTATAGAGGCTACCCAGTTGCCAAAAAATTCCAAGAGTTCAGAAGCAAAAATACGTCTGCTAGAGATAAACCCAGAAACACAGTAAATACCAATTTAACTGCTGAAAACAATACTCAGAAGGAACCACCTGGTGTCCAAAACTCATTTCTCCAATGGGCAAAGTCTAGATAATGTAATAGAAAACTATTCATGTTACTACGCTCCACATCCAGCTGACAAGGCAAGAGGTGAATAACCAAGTTTACTATTGAAAATATGCAAGTAACAACTATTAGTATTGGTATGAAAAAGAAAGAGTTTAAGATAGCAGCTATATACTGCCCACCAAGACGCTTCCCGACAGAAGATGACTATACAGATCTATTTAATGTTCTTGGGCATAACTTTCTTGTTGGTGGAGACTTCAATGCTAAACACACCCATTGGGGTTCAAGACTTATATCAACAAAAGGCAAAAGACTTTTCCAAGCAGGCCGTAAATACAATTGCGAATTCTATTCCTTCTGGTCGCCAACTTACTGGCCTTCCGATACTCACAAAATACCAGATCTTATTGACTTTTTCGTAGCTCAAGGAATCAAACGAAATCACATTAGCGTCAAAGGTAATTATGACCTGTCATCAGATCATACTTGGAATCTGAATCGGAAGTACTAAAAAAAAATAATCCAAAGCTTGTAAATAAGAAAACAAACTGGAATGATTTTAGAGAAAGGCTTTTAAGTTTTATAAATTTAAGATCTCCCATGGATACAATCGAGCAATTTGACCATGAAGTGGAACAATTTATTGCTGATGTGCAACAGGCCGCTGAAGAAAGTACTCCAACATTTTCTAATAGAAGACAAAATGAAATAAAATATCCTTCAGAGATAAGAGAGTTGATAATAGAGAAAAGAAGAACTCGAAGAAACTGGCAAAATACTGGATTTCCAGATGATAAAACAACGTTTAACCGTATAAGCAACAATCTTAAAAAACAAATTTACAAATTCAAAAATGATTCACTCAGTACATTCCTAAGGAATTTAACGACTGATGCTTCAACCGATTTTTCGCTATGGAAAGCAGCCAAGCGCCTGAAAAGGCCGCAGTTACAAAACTCGCCCTTGAAATCTCAAGATGTGAAATGGATCGGTAACCCGAAAGAAAAAGCTTTTTAAGCCATATTCATCAAACGCGGCTGAAAATAACTTACAGTTTGTTGATAAGATAGATGAAAGTGAAATACCAATTGTAAGACTTAAAGAAATAAAAAGTATGTGTTTACAGCAACTACCAAATGAAAAATCACCTGGTTACGATCTGATTACTGCTCAGGTTATGAAAGAAATGCCATTGAAAGCCTTCATAAAACTCCAATATATAATAAATGCATGCCTTAAGCACCGGTATGTCCCGCACCATTGGAAAATTGCTAAAGTAATTGTCATACCAAAGCCTACAGAAGTTACGGCTTACAGACCAATATCGCTTATACCAATTATGGCAAAAGTTTTTGAAAAACTGCTTCTGAAGGGACTTAGCAAAATCATAGAAGAAAGAAGGTTATTCCCAAACCATCAGTTTGGCTTTAGAAACAAACATTCCACGATAAACTAAGTTCATAGAATATCGGATGTAAAAGAAAAAGCAGAAGAAAAACAAGTATGTCCAGCTATTTTCTTATATGTTACTCAAGCTTTTGACAAGGTTTGGCATGAGGGACTTAAGTACAAACTACAATGGGATCTTCCCAGGCAATGCTTTGAAATATTAAAATCGTACTTCTCAGACCGATTGTTTAGAGTAAGGTACGATCAAGAATACTCGGAATTGAAGAAAATAGAAGCCGATGTACCACAAGGAAGTGTCCTAGGTCCAACCCTGTATTTACTATACACAAGGGATATTCCAGTTGGTAATCAAACCATAATAGCTACTTTTGCAGATGATATCGCAATTTTGGTACCCGACAAATGTGTATCAAAGGGAGCAGTAAAACTACAAAATGCCGCCGACAAAGTGAGAGCTTGAACCGAAAAATGGCGTATTAAACTCAATGAAACAAAATCTTTACATATAAACTTTACAAATAAAAAGATAAACAATATTCCAATATTCATTAATAATCAAGCTGTACCTTGCGCCAATACGGCCAAATACCTTGGATTGACTTTGGATGCAAAGCTTAAGTGGAAAGAGCACATCAAAAAGAAAAGAGAAGAAGATCGGAAGTTGATCCTTCAAGATTGGTCCTGATGAAGAGGTGGTTTTAGTGGTTAAGAGTCCCACACTACTTGGTTTCGAATACTGCCAAGTGTCTTTTGAAGATTTTCTCCTGTCAAAAAAAAAAAATAATATCGGTTTTGTTATCTTTGTGTCTAAACATTTTTAGGATGATTTTAAAATCTCTCTAGGATTTAAGTAGCAAAGACTTGATTTTTCAAGGATGACAGTGTTTTTTACTTTTGTTATAAATAATATATTTTAGTTATATTATTAGTTAAGTTTCATCGGTGTGCTACGCTTACGCCACATAATGTAGCACCATTTGTAGATAACATTTTATCACTCAACGTCAACGTCAAATTCTCAAGACTGCTTATTCAAACAAAATACAAAATTCCATATAATTTCAAGTTTGACATTTTTTTGTTACATGGATTTAAGATTGTTTGTAGCAACTGAAAAATTATGTTTAACATTATTAACAAATTACGTGATTGACAAAAAATATTACGTTTTGTGACGAGATTTGACTTTATGTTACCTTTTTGACAAGGAAGGTTGGTTTAGTCAAATTCATAAAATTCAATTTTAAGATGGTTATTAGCAAAGAATTATTAATAAATAACATATTTGAAAATATGTTACGTTAATGACGAAGTTTAAAGTTAAGTAACAAACAAAAACCTTAACAAACGCAATATATAAGACAGGCTTCAACATTTTAAACAGGACACAAACACAAGAACAGTTTTTAAAAAGTAAAAATGTACACACAAGATGCACGAACCCATTTAACACAAGAACATCGCACACACTCAAACACAAAAAACTAATTCGAAAGATCTTTCTTCTTGAGCATACATATTACGTAACGTGCTTTGCAGATGACAGGATATGCGAAATAGTGCATAGCAACGCACATAAAGCACAAGAACATCTAAAACAAATTTCACAAGAAAACAGCCAACATTTGAACACATTAACTTTAAGGAAGTGTTTATAGTCATTAAAATTTATCCTTGAAACTATGCAGTTGACTTTCGGTTGACTAACTGCCCACAAAGGAGTCACGAAAGTTAGAAAAAGATGCAAGAAGAAAAGTTATATTCTCTGTATACCGCCATCATCCAGCGTCTCGTGGCTTGTGGTGGTGATTTGTTTTCCACCGCGTCGTCGGTATTCTCGTTGCTCGTCGTCATCGTCGCAAAAGCCATAAAAAGAACACCACCAGCAAAGAACTTAAAACGACTAACAAACAAGTTCACATAGAAATCCAAACCTTCCTTCTTACCAACTATACTCTATCTAGGTTATAGGTAGATAGGACGATAGGAACTCCACTTTTCTGCATATTATCCGTTTTATTGCTTCTAAAGCCAGGCCCATGGATGAACTTTTAGCCCATTAAAAATTGTAGAAGTTCTATGGCGCTCCAGACAAACTTCAGCCAGGTGTTTTAAGGAAAGGGCAACTTCCTTGGGCGCCATTTTCTCTTTCTCAACTGTAAAAATGAATATTTTTTTATAAAGCCATTGCTTCTGATATTAGCGGTAAGGTATTATCTCAGGAAGAACACGCGGCATAGTATACGTACAAGGTCCTTGTTGCATCTGTTGAGTGTAAGTGTATGTGTGAATTTTTAAATAATATTCATTGTTGCTGGCGAGAGATGCGAAAAAATGCTCCGACAAAACTTTTATAATTTAGTTGTGGATGATTATATAGACAGAGGAGATGATGCTGAAGGGAAAGGAGGGGGGTAGAGGGGGAGGTACAAGAGGAAATAGGGATATTTTTGTATATTTTATCTCCACCATGGTTTAGTGTTCGGACAACAATGTCACGCATTACATAATAACGGTTTTAAGCAGGAAAGCATCCTCCTGTAAGCTGTCGCAAGGACATTCATTTTATTACAAAGTTTTTTCTTCTTCTTCTTCTTTTTTTTATAATGCGGCACTTATACCATAGCTATAGCTGCCACTACTTGCTGACTTTTATTAATTAACATGGATTAAGCACATTTAGGTGGACGCTGAGCACCACCACGATCCTTTAAGTATCCTCTGCAATTCTTAACTGAGATTATGCAATTACTCAAAACTGTAATTACGAGTCCTTTGTGATTTCATTAATTGCATATTAACATCGCCGCTTTATTGCATACACTTTGTACGAATACAAAAGATATATACAAGAGATTTAAATGCGCGATCCTGCAACATAAAAAGGATATTAAATTGTATCATAAAAGAATGTAAAGTTTTCCAGTCAACAATATAAAGAACACAATCGATAACAATGATGTTATTGTATTTTTGTTGTGCGGTAATAATATTACAAGTACAAGTGCATTTATCCTTTTGGGATAAAAAAGCAAGAACGGAAGATGCACAAACTTATGGATATTGAGAGCCAAGGCAATTGCAAGGACTAAATAAAGGATATATCCAATACATACTCTAACCACCGCAGTAGATTTTAAATCGAAAAAAGAGGGAGGGAGAGCAAAAACCCTATCAGGGACCTTCAGATTAAGGCAATTCACTTTGTATATTTTATGTACGATTGTTGTTGTAACAAATAGTTGCTATTATTTTTACAGAGCAATATATCCTTACAATATTCTTCTTATAAGGTATTACACAATATTTTTGTGCAATGCGGTCTGCTGATGAAGAAGCCTTCAAAAAATGTTGGAAAAACATTTTCCTTGCCTAAATTGTTGCTTGCTTGAAAATGCATAACCATTACAATTTCAAATGGAATCCTCACTTCCATATATGAGGAGGGAGGAAGGAGGAAAGATAGTTATTTTTTAGATATAGTAAAGAGTTGGAAAGAAGGGGAGGGGGAGGGGGAGGGAAAAACATTACAAACAGCTTTTTATATACTTACACATGCACAAAGCAAATAATGGTTTTGGAATAGAGAAGTCCTTAAAATTTTGTATTTAGGGTAATGGGCTTTGTTTTTAGTAACATACTTTTTAACACATATATAGAGAGATAAGATATAGATATGTGTTGTACCTTCATATGATAGGGTGAAGGTTGTGTGGAGATTTTGGCATTTGGACAGTACACAAAAAGCTTATTTTGGTTTTTATGAAAATGGGAACTGTCAATTGTCCCAAAGTTAATTACTCTGTCGAAAAACTTTTGAAAACAAACAAAATTAAATTGGACTTTTTATAATTCAGAAAATAAACTTAGAATAGCTGATTCCACTTCTGAGCTGAATGTAACTACATTGTATACAATGTTCGTAATAATTCTTTTTGCAAGCAACCAAGGTAAGACCTGAAGTGATTTAATATCTCTTGTCAAGGTCAAAGCATTGTAAAAATATCGAAAATTTTCAACTTTTTAAGGTGCTTAGAATCACAATCCATCGTTTTTATAAAGTGTGTGAATGGATCGGGATACGTTTTTCCGTTAAGCATATCTCAAAAACGCGTTCAGATATTGTCTTTAACTAAATTTTGTTTTACATGTAGTAATATGAAAAGGTAAGTAAGGTTGAACTACTTAGTGAACACCTTATAGGGCTTCTACGACCTATTCGGAGCCCAGGCCTATAAGGAGCGGTTTATCCGCCTCCCTGTCTTAGAGTTATAATACTAAGTATCTGGACCTCCAGGTAAGGAGTTGTGCCGTCACGTCGGGGTGACTTCCTGGCCACGTAAAAATACCTTGCGAAGCACGAACAAGCCTCGGATACGAACGGATTCACTGTTGACAACCCAAGCAAACGAAATAAGGACAACAAACTTCAGATCTGTATATGTAGAATGTTAGGTCCCTTAACAGACCACGTGCACCCAAACAATTAGCGGAAGCCCTTAACTGCTGCAAGGTAGATATTACCGCCATCCAAGAAATGCACTGGGATGGTACGGGCAAACGCAAACTAAAAGACTGCGATGTATAATACGGCGACTGCTGCCGAGAACAAAGACAGCGTCTATTTGGGTGTGGATTTGTTGTTGGAACTAGGATCAGGAAAAAGTCTTTAGTTTCAACCTTTGCAACCGCAATTCAGGCCACAAGACTGGGGAGGTCATTGACCTATAGCGATCGCTTTTGTTGAAGACGCATCCAGCCAAAATCTAAACCTCACAATTAATTAATTCTATGCGTTGGCAACTCGTGAATCCCATGTTTATTGGTCTGATCCCGAAACAGGCAATTTTGCGTATTCACGTGCCCTTACTTACTTCCTTAAGGTAGCACTACAATCCTGTGTGAGGTAGACCCTCACCCAACAAACATCTTCATCTTGCTCGGTACCTGGGTAAATGTTGCCAGTTTTGCATTCAAATAGGGTGGGGTCAATTTGCACTTGTGCGTGCCACTTGATCCGAGGTGCTGTTTGAATGCACTTTACGTGACTCAGCCTGTTTGAATGCACTCTACGTGACTCAGCCATTTCAGTCGTTGGAATTTTATCCTTTTGGATTAGTCTACGTTGTCGTTGTATAGCCCGTACACAGATCGTCGTTCTATCTTCTCCTTCACTTGTTTTCTGTGTTCGAAGGGGTTTCTATGTAGACAAAGTCTTGAACTACCTCAAAGTTACGTCGTCAATGGTGACATTTTGACCGAGACGTCGGTGGTTTAGGTCCTTTTTTATAGTTAACACACACTCAAAGGGATATAACTACCCTTATTCAGAGGCACAGTGTGAGCACTAGGAAGAGGAGAGAGGGTTTAAAAGGAGATGTCGGTGCGAATTGGTTTTGAATTCCTGAATATTGCAATAACTATGAAAGACAGAGTGTGGCAAGACATTCCACATTCGTGTAGTACGGCTAAAGAATGTATCTCTGTATTTGACAGTTCTAGAGTATACTGATGAGCAATCCTAGATGCGCGAGTATTAAGGTTGAACTGATGTTTTCCCTCATTATTTTCGCCTCTGCCTTAATGCTCACAATAGCCCGATTGACATCAAGCTGAGTTCTTCCGATTATGTCAATGCCATCAGAATATGGTAGTAATTGGACAGATTTTGAAAACTAGTGCTTCTAGTGTTGACGTGATAGGTCTGCACTATTCTGAAACGGACTATGTTAAGAAAATTGCATGACAGCGAAAGGTTCTGTTAAGTTGTTTTTAACCTGCATAATCGGTCGAGTTTGACAAAGATGCCAAACCTTAACATGGATTTACACAGTTCATCCCTGATGTAGATGCTGCTAAATGCGGTCTTCAAATCGATGAAGAGATGGTGGATACTGATTATATGTTCTTGTGTTTTTTCCAGGTTCTGCCGTTATGTGATGGACTGTTGGCTTTCCTGGTCTAAAATCACACTTAAACAAATTTATAAGGTTATTCATGATCGTTTTCAACTATTTTAATATAACGACAAAAAGGATTTTGTGAACGATGTAAATTAAACTGATGCCTTCATAGTTGATGCAGCTTAAAAGGACTAGTTTCTCTGCTTGCATCTTGGTAATGTTGCCACTGGTTCTCGATCCGTTGTGCTGGCAGCTGAGACCTTCGGAAGAGGTTGCTTCTGACTCGATCGACATTGTATCTTCTCCCAGCATCTCTCTGTTTTTTCTTGCGCCTTCCTTGCTACCTCGGCTACAGCGAGGTAGTGGTTGAAATCTATGTTATTTATCGGCAGCAAAATCGACGTCCCTGAATCCTTTATGGGAAGTGTTGTCTTGCAGGTTGTTTTTCCCGATTATTTATGTACCCATTCATCCAGAAATAGACCTCATCGCTGAAGATGATTTTTCGATCAAACATGGGATCAACTACCAACTGCTGCAAGCTCCAATTTGAGAACACACCACGCTGTGTATGCTTGCTTGCTTTCAGCTAATAGGTCAGTTAGATTTTGTATGGGTCCAGGCCCAAATCACCACCTTAAATCCGTCATATTGCTTTCTGCGACAGTCTAAGATTGACTGCCTTGGATCCTCCCGCACAATTAAACTAAAAGCGGTGATGTTTTCGGCAGATCTTCCAATTTTTTGACGGCTGCTGGCTCATTATTCAATGAGTCAATAGACTCAAATTTGGTGAGCAAGTGTTGAATAGTTGAGTTGGAAGGACTCGCTCATCGTTGCTCATAGATAACACCAATTTTATTAATAAAGTTTTAACATTTGCACATGTTGCTCGACGCTGTAACTCTGCATTTGTTTAAAGTAACTGATTACAAGAAGATATTTTGACAGAAAGCACAAGAAACAATATGGAGGCCACGAGCTGTCAAAATAAAAGCGTCCCTATTAAAAACCCCTTTACTAACAAATGGAGTCTAATTGATAGAGAGCGTATTAGGTTTATGAGGAAAACAAAAAGAAAGAAGAAGACAAGTTTCTTATGCATATTTTTGAAAAATACAACAACTTTTACTTATCATAGGCAGTTCTATTAAAAGAACATGTTAATTTTGTCTGATCATTTTTCCTTTTTGATTATGTCAGGCAAAACAAGAAACTTCAAGTTTCAACTTTAGGTGGAGAAATGAGTTTACTGTTTAGCATCCAACCAAAAAAAATAAATACTACTTACTTCGTACTTCACGAATTTCTTGACAGGTTCAGACTTTTCATCAATTTTTGATGTTAATGCGTCTACAACAAAATAAGGAAATTTGAAAACTTTTTTTTTCATACTTCATACTAAAGAAGTCTTATTGAAAACTTTTTAGAATATTGTTTCTACATGTCTACACATTTCATGCTAAGCATTGTGTCTGTTTCGTTTCTAAAGAAGGAACATAAGTTTTTAATTCTTGAAAGAAAAGAAACACCTAACATTAATCATCCAACAAATCTACCGGCTGGAGGCATTTTATCTTGTCTTTAAAAACTTCAATAAATCGTCTTGAACATTATTTATAGTGTCAAGAAGTTCGATCTGCATGTTTAAAAGTTCTTGAACATATAAACCGCCAATACCTTTACCCACCGTGTATCGATAATCCATCATGATTAAAAAAAAAAACCACTGATGTCCTTTTCTTGCAGTCTTGCACATCAAAACCGCTTATCAAACATTTTGTATGTTGTCTTTTTTTAGTCCTGTAACTAGTTTGTTCCATCATCCTTGCCACTTGCCGCATGAAGCAAACGAGTTTAAAACTGTTTCAATTGATTTATAAACTTTTCCAATTGAATTCTGTTTTGTGCGAAAGCGAAACAACTACTATCTATGTACAAGGACCTTGTGTGGGGGGAAGGGGGTGGTGAAAACAACATCACTCCCTCAACCCTTACATACCTGGAACCTGGATCGAAGGTGTTCACTTTTGTACACTTACTTCCATCGCTTCCATCATATCACTCAACCCCCAATAATCCCTACCACATATCACTGGATTGAGTTTGAGAGAGAAAAGGGGTGGGGATGGAGGTGAAAGTCGAGGGAAGTGCTGTGGTATGGCTTATGTGTTTCACCATCCTTGTGGGTTAGAGGTTTTTTGGTCAATTGTTGGAGGTGATAGTTTCGCCGGATTGAATTTTCCGGATGATGTAACCTGCAAAAAAGGCATAGAATGGGAGGCATAGAGACAAAGAGAGAGAGAGAAAGGGCTTTTTGACGAATTTTCAATTTAAACCCGCAAAAGCCCCGACACCAAACGACCGACGATATGGGATTATTGAAATTAGAATGAATAGCGACGCCGCTTCACACCGGGGGCGACTACCATCAGCATCATAACAGGTCCGCCAGGAGCCTTATATTAGCCCCTGGCTAGATAATGGCTCAATCAGTGCACTTGGCATTCATGATGATGATGACGATGCCGACCTGGGTCATATATTGATATATATTTATAGGGGTCAATACAAATTCTGTTTTTCAGATAAATGCAGATGGTCAAATTTTCATAATCGTAAAGTAGGGTGCCCGACAAATTACAAGAAATTTGTTTGCGACTTAGGTCTGAATTCTTTAAGAAACTTGCACCAACTTGATAACCAACTTAAAAACTAATGATTTGTTCTTTTTCAATTTTCGAGTACTTAAAATATGTTCAAATATATAAATAACAGGAAATTTCGTTTAATAAGAAATTGAAATATTTTTCAATGCAAAACAATAACTTTCCAACCGTTTTAGCTTTTCCTGTCAGCAGAAATGTTTAGCGTTTCTTTAACCTGTGAAACCTTGAAAACTATATGAAGTGTTTTCGAAAACCGTACGAAATGCTATCAATATTAAAGACAGAGTATGGCAAGGCATTCCACATTCGCGTAGTACGGCTAAAGAGCGAGTCTCTGTACTTGACAGTACGACCGAAGTTGGACTTGAGGGTACATTGATGAGCATTCCCAGAAGTGCGATATTACGGTTGAACTGTTTAAGGGGAACAATGCATCTGGTTTTTAAAGAACTTGAGACAAGAAACTTTACGACGATATTCAAGAGACGTAAATTATTCTATGATGGTATTATCACCAATCAATCTAAAAGCTTTACGTTTGATACTGTCCATGAGGGTTAAGTAAGATGCAGGAGCATCAGCCAAGATATGGGAGATGTACTTAAGCTTTGGACGTATTTACGTCTTGTAGAAGTTGAAAAAAACTTCTTGCATCGCCTAGAAAACTAAAACATCTTGCGGCCCTTTTGGCGACATCGCATATGTGATCGTCCACAAAATGTGATTGGTGACACACACACCGAGAACATCGAGATGTTCAGTCTCAATTATTGTGCAATTGCCATCCATGGATAGTGGCAATGGAGGTTTATGTCGTTTAACAATACAAGAAGGCATCGGGTTTTCGAAGCATTCAATTCCATGTGATTTCTTATTTCCAATTGTACAATACTGTTTAGGTTGGAATTTAATGAGCTTATCATATTTTATCGTTGAAGTTCCACATCCAAAGAAGAGGGATGTGAGTCTGAAAAAGAGTATGAAAAGCTAAGAAGATTATCGTCAACGAAACAATGTATTGGATTAGAAGTTGAAAAAAGGAGATCATTACTAAAAATGAGAAACAGTTTTGGAGACATGGAGCCTAATGCTTTTCAAATATCAAGTGCAATAATATTACTTTCTCCAAAGCGATCAAAAGGTTTGCCTTACTGTTTGTGAGAGCACCAGTAGACTTATTGCTTTGAAAGCCGTACTGACGGTCATTAAGAAGCTATCGATTTTCAAGATATTTTTTGAGCTGATTAGTAATCAGCGTTTCCATGACATTGAAAAGAAAAGATAAAATGCTATCGGTCGGTAATAAGAGGGTACGGAAGATTCACCATTTTTGGAAATAAGCTGAACAAACTCTGTTTTGCATCCGATTGGAAAGAGACAGGAGGAGCAATACAGATGAAAAAGCTTACGGAGTGATTTTGCCAGAGTTGAAGAACAGCTCTTTAGAAGAATAGCGGGTATTATATGTGGACCAGCGGATTAATGTGTTTGGTTCTCTAAAAATTCTTGTAACAGTACGAGTGCGAGAACAGATTGGTCCCATATAATCACTAACTCGCTCAAGTATACTTATAAATGCGGATTCATAAAACTCACTGAAAGTATTGAATTGGTGACAAACAGCCTTGCAAAGATATAAGCTTTCTCTAACGAGCTAACAAATGGAGTGTTACATTGCGGTATTTTGGCCGTAATTTTTGGTGACGTAAGAGTTTGGCTAAAGAGAAAGACGACAACACCAGAGATAGATTCTTCGAGCTCTTAAAAAAAAAGACATCTTTGGTGGAATAATCGGGAAGAACAGCCTGCACGACAACACTTCCGACAAGTGATTCAGGCTTATAAATTTTGCTGCGGGGCGTTTTCCCCCACCTCAACATCCACAAAGGAACTTGGACTTCTCCAGATCAATCTACCGTTAACCAGATTGACCATATTGTCATCGACGGTAGACACGCTTCCAGCATCATGGATTTCCGAAGAGCTAACATCGACTCGGACAACAACCTCGTGGTCCTTGAGAAGGCATGAGAAGCGTGCGGTAGACGATGTTGAGAGGTTTAAAGCAGCAAAGAAGTCCGAAAGTTTTATGAACAGGTGAAACGAAATTCACAGGTACATAAACCTAGAACCGAAGGCCGCAAAGACGAAAGTGGAAACATCATAGTGGAACCGCAGTCAATGCTGAGGATATGGAAGGACCACTTCTGCAGACTGTATAACGGCGACGAAGAACCGAATACCACTGTCAGGCAGGATGATGATCTATTAAACATAGACGACGAAAATCAACAATCCCGTCCTAACGACTTGGGCGAAATAAAGATTGCCATATCTAAATTGAAGTCTAATAAATCCGCTAGAACAGATGGCTTGAATACCAAGCTCTTTAAAGCAGCTGGAGATAAGTTGGTTAGGAGCATGCATCAACTTATCTGTGATAAGTTGATATGGTCGGAAGAAAGCATGCACGATGAATTTAACCTCAGTATTGTTTGCCCGATCCTGAAAAAGACACTCTAAACTGCACCAACTATAGAGGAATCAGTCTACTCAATATCGCATATAAAATCTTCTGTGCCGTAATATGTGAACGTTTAAAGCCCATCGTCAACAACCTGATAGGTCCTTATCAGTGTGGTTTTAGACCAGGAAAGTCCACAGTTGATCAAATGTTCACATTACGGTAGATCCTGGAAAAAACTCAAGAACACCAAATCGCACCCACCATATTTTCATCGATTTCAAGGCCGCATATGACAGCATCTACAAGGACGAGATGTATAGAGTCAGGTCTAGTTTTGGCATCCCTGCCAAACTAGTCCGTTTGTGCAGGATGACCATGGATAATTCACGCGGCTCCATAAAGGTTGGAAACAACTTAACAGAACCTTTCGATATCAAAAAAGGTTTTAGACAAGGTGATGCGCTGTCATAAGATTTTTTTAGAGCTCACACGTCAACACTAGAGGCACTATCTTTCAAAAGTCTCTGCAATTACATAACATAATCGGAAGAACTCAGCGTGATGTCAATGGAGCTTTTGTGAGTATTGAGGCAGAGACGGCAAAAATGGGATTAACGGTTAATGAGGGCAAAACAAAGTACATGATGTCGTCAAGAAAGGACATACAACACCGACGACTTGGTCAAAACGTCACCATCGACAGACGTAACTTTGAGGTAGTCAAGGACTTCGTCTACCGAGGCTCCGCTGTAAACGCAGAAAACAACACCAGCGCTGAGATCAAACGCAGAATAACTCTTGCTAACCGATGTTTCTTTGAACTAAGAAAACAATTGAGTGGTAAAGTCCTCTCTTGAGGGACCAAAGTGTTGCTGTATAAGACCCTTATCATCTCCGTCCTGCTATACGGTGCAGAAGCATGGACTATGAAAAAAGCGGATAAAAGCACCTTGAGGAGAAGATGGAACACCCACAGAACAACGCAGTAGAGGAAGATCGCGGATCAAGTGGCGCAAGCAAGTGGAAAGTGCCCACACTCAAGTTGGAGTGCCCAACTGGCGACATCTTGCTATAGCTAGATGAAGAAGTTTGTTGGGTGAGGCCCTAGTTCACACAGGACTGTAGCGCCACCTTAAGTAAGTAAGTAGTAAGAGTTTGGTCAGTCTAATTTGGGCGTTGCAGCCCTTGCTGGCTTGCTTGACTTCATTCCGGTTTTCCTCAGTTTGATTGGCTTTAAAATAACAGGAACTTGCTTTCTTTATCCTAATAACATCTTTAAGGTTTCGCATTGAATCATGCGTCTTATGTTTTTAACCCTATCCGGCATAAAAGTTTTCATTCCAAAGATTCAAACTTGTGATCATATCAGCGCTGGCGTCAACGTCACTATCGAGGAAGCATATATTGACCACAGTTAAAGATCCTAAAATAATTATTGAGACCGTCCCAGTTGGCTTTCTCGTATTGCCAAATGGTTTTCTTATGAGATCTTTCTTTAATTGGACAGTTTTGACAGGAGAAATTTGCTGATATGAGACAATGGTCAGATGCGCCTAGAAGAGATAAAACATTGCATTTACCAATGTCAGAGGTAAGATACAAGTCAAGAGTGTTTTCTGCTCGTCCGATATTTGGGTGGGCTCGTTGACCAGCTGAATTAGGTGGTTCAACTCAGCGATGATCTCAGCACACACTCCTTCGGGTATTGTCTGGCCCTAATTTTGAAGCCATGAAAATGTGTGTATATTGAAATTGGACAAAACAATTCTTTGAATGGAATCAGACAAAGCATCAAATAAGTTGACACTCCGTCTAGACTGGGGCTTCGATAAAGAAAGCAATAGTGAATGATTTGCTTTTTTACGGAAAATGTAAACCACATATAATTAAACAAGGAATTGGTGCAAAGACTATTAAGAGCTGAGTAGAAACATAATTACTAATGTATATGGCAAGGCCAAGGTGGCAAAAAAATAGTGACACCAAGCTATACCCTTGAATAACAAAACAGAAATAAATTTTATGTCAATAATCTGTTGTCGAACTACGACGACGTAGCCTGTGTATCAATTGCATTAATTATAAAACGCAATGCAATGATAAGCGACTGTTGATTTTTGGAACACCCTAATGCCTATGTATGCAAAAAGACACGCACTCCACGTTCATTGGACTTACATTTAAATTAAATTTCATAAATGAATGATTGAGGCTTAGGCTGCGGGCTTCTAAATTGGCATAGAAAAGTTATAGGAGAGGCCATCACGTCAAAAATGCAGGGTTCCGATAATTCTACACTGCGTCAATATACATACACCTCCCTATCCATACTTGGAAAATGATTTGCGTTTTGTTTGATGTTCAACAGACAGGAAACCGTAATTTACTAATTAAATCAATATATATTGCAGAGGTGCACACTTATAAATGTGGTTATGTTGGTCGGTTATACAGCGGCAAAAGAGCACTCGCTTGTGAATATGTTTATATATATATATATATTGAAAAGATTTTTAACTGTAATTAAATACATTTTGAATATCTAGGTCAAATGGGGGATATATCTACCCATTTTTGGAAATACATAATGTTTTAAATAATAATTTTTGTTGCAGTAATTTTGTTTAGATTTTTCATAATACCTAACCTCAATCAAAATTAGTTACACTCACACATAGTTATATGAATATTTGATTAATTAATGAGCTAAATTGGAGATAAAATATAAATATAATATAATTTGAATTTATTTCTCCCTTGTTATTGAGAGTTTAACTTTAAGGTCAATGTAATATGTTAGTGTTCACTTGGGCGTATACGTACTTTTTTCTAATAAAATAAATTGTGTTCGTTTTCTATATAAGTTTTCTTTTGTTTCACAAGTTAATGGTATTTGATCGATTTGGAGCTTTAAACTGCATGGTTAAATTATTGAACTCAGATTTTTTTAAGATGTGAAAAATTGTATTGATTCCCTGTCGGTCTTCTGATTTTCTTGTGAGAAGACGGATTTGTTATTTTTTCGCCTTTCGTTGCCATTTTTTTTAGATCACATGTCTAAATTTGTATAAGTTTTATTGATATATCCCAATTGTAGCCATTCTTTAAACAAAAAATTAGGTGGCGCAACAGTCCGTAGAGTACCAGGGCCTAGTGACTTATAACTCTCAACCATTCCTGTGTTCGAGTAATTGCAGCCATAAAGGGGACCTACAGTTTATATGCCGAATCCGAATGGCTAATTTAAGAAAGCACTTTTTCATGACAAGAATTGAAAATTTGTCAATTCCTCGCAAGAGGCAGTAGCCGTGAATAAAACTTTAGGTGGCACGGGCAGGTATGGAACCCAAGACCTCTCGCATGACAGTCCAACGCACTAACCATCATGCCATGGATACCAGCAATAAAATCAAATGTTTTTAATATACTTAAACTTTAAGTGTTTTAGTAAAATGAATTTAATAAAGGTACAAATTATGGGAACTACCCTCTACATTGTACCTATATATATTAATTGTTCAAACTCGTCAAGAGATTACAAAAGACGTGTGATACGTTACAGTTTATGGTCATTGGATGTTCTTCTTTTAGGAGATTTCAACGCGAGGATCAGATCATCCCATAATAATTTTGTAAGTGGAAACGAATCAGATATTATAAATCCAACTCGAAGATCAAAGGATGAATTTTGTGATGTGAAGGGTGTCAAAATACTAGAAGCTACTGATTCGTTGGATGCAAGAGTTTTGAATGGAAGCTGCCAAGAAGACTCAAATGGGGAGTATACCTTAGATCAATTTATTCACCCTCCTTAATATTACGGAAAGCTTCAAACGGAGGAAGAAAAAAATGTATACTTTTTTTTCGTCCATTTTTGTTCAGCTTTTGATACAATCAGAAGTGAAGAACTCTTTTATAAGCTACATATATAAATTAAGATTATCTTCCAAAATTGTAGTTCATTTAAAAGCAATGTACGAGAATAATGTGGCGTATGTTCAAAACACAAATGGGAGTAAAACAAGGATGTGTCATAAGCACTCTACTCATCATCTTGTTTATAAATGATATCGTAGAAGCGACCGGTGGAGGAATCCAGTTTGGAAACTTGGAAACATGCGAATACCTGCTTTAATGTTTGCTGATGACAAAGTTTTTTTGGTTGAATCTATCGATGGAATGCAGCGAACGATGAATCGTCTTGAAAGCTACTGCAAACTTTGGAATCTGTCCGTCAATCTGGAGAAATCTAAAATGATGATTTTCAGGGAAGTAGGTAGTAGGCACGCAAATAGCGAAAAATGGAGATATAAAGGAGAATATGTTGCAATAGTGCGGGAGTATATAACATTTTCAAAGTTAGGTGGCAAATGCAAAAAGGTCAGTTCCTTCAGCATTGAACCGGTGCATTGATAACAAATACATTGGTCATATTTCGAAATTGAAAATTTGTCGGACTTTTTAAAAAGGATTTTTCGGTTACCAGCTTGCACACCAAACTTTATGCTGCATTTAGAAACAACCGTTCCACCATTATTTTTCGACACTCTTCAGATTCACTTTGAATATATTATTAAAATATTGAAGATGGATTAGGGAAGGTTACCAAAACAAATACTCCAGCACACCTTAACTGCTAGGGGAAATCTTGTCATGAAGTGCGAGGAGCTGGCAAATATTCCTGGTGAAAACTCCCGAATTTCATCCGAAATAAGTTCTATGGATCTACGTACCATGTTTAATGGGGTCCTTGAGAGAATAAGCCACACTTATTATGAACAACTTAAAACGGAACCACAATCATCACAACACAGAATGATCTACAGCAAACTGAACTTCAACCTTAAAAAACCTTTCAAAACAGCTTTTCACTCAATATGATAAGCGTTATATTTAAAACAAGAGGCGAAATCATCAATTTAAACTTTATACCACATCGACCGGACATTCCAATTTTCTGTGATCTTTGCAACCTTAAGGAGAGAGTATAAATATATAACAACGGCGCTGAGATACAGAAAATGTATAATAGAAGGAGGCTTTTATTCAAACAAATATGTATTGTGTATATTATAGTAAAAAGTAATTAAACTTAAAACCGTCAATCTGGTAGATGGGTTTTGGCCAAACCATATTAAACTTTAGATGGAATTGTTAATTATTTTTTTGCTAAATAAAGTTTTCAATAACTAACTAACCAACTTATGTCAGGACAGGGCTCATTAAAGCAAAAAAAGAAAAAAGTAGTCAACTAGAAATTTGGCCAAATTGTTGAATTGACTAAAAAAAAATAGTCAATATGACAACATTATTTTAAAAAATTGTCTACTTGATAGTCAATAGAACAATTTTCGAATGTCAATATCGGATATATGACAGCAAAAGTAGTCAAAAGAACAACTTCGGTAGCCAATGTGACAATTTGGGCTATCGAAAATTGTTATATTCACTATTTGGTAGTCAAATTAGTTTACGGTTTTCAAAAAAAATTATCATATTTAGTACCGCAACTCAACATATTGACTGCCGTCAATCATTCAATCTCTTACCACTGAACTTATATCAATAAGAAACTACCGCAAAAATGAAGCAAGACTCAGCCAACTGAAAAACCGGTCAAATAGGACATAAACGGATTAGTTTTTACTTAGGGAACAATGTAAGTACAAACTACACATGACACCCATGTCTGAACCTCAACAAATCCTTCACAATTATCTTTCCTGATGGCTCGAAAACGGATGCAGGAGTAGGTGCAATTTCTCTTAGCAAACACTTGATCTTGAAAACTTCTTCAAAGTTGAGTCTTAAAAGCTCTGATAAACAGGTCTCAAGGATTGCACTATCACAGGCTGATATCACCATTGCCAATAAAAGCAACTTCTGCAAAAACAATCAAATCAAAGCTTGTAAATTATTGTCGTCAAGAACTCATGGTACTTAACTTACAACATAACATTAGACTCTGCTGGGGTGCCAGGTCACAGTGATGTGCCTGGGAATGAAAGAGCTGATGAGTTTGTTAGGAATTGTTGAACCCTAGACCAATCCAATACAGGCTCAACCATAAGGACACCACAATATTAATTTAAATAAGATCATTGGTAACAGGATACCCAAAGAAACCTTTGAAAAATGAAAACGCCTAGAAACCTGCATGATGTTCAAATGGTAGACATGTGCATTCAAGAGGACACAAGCGTCCACAGATTTTTCTCAAACGAAGAACGAACTTCGGATATGCACGTGGAATGATAGGTCCCTTAACAGACCACGTGCGGCCGAAGAATTAGCGGACGTCATAGACTGCTATAAAGCAGACATCACCGCCATCCAGGAGATACGATGGTGACTGCTACCACGAAAACCAACAGCGCTTATTTGGATACGGCTTCGTCATTGAAGCCAGACTTAGGCAAGAAGTCTTAAGCTATAGGTGCATCAATGAGCGCCTCATGACCATACGCATCACTGCTAACATAAGCATGATATGCGTGCACGCCCCCACAGAAGAGAAAGACGACAACACCAAAGATATGCTCTTCGAGCTCTTAGACAAAATATATGAGCAGTGTCCTAGCTACGATATTACAATTGTCCTGGGCGATTTTAATGCCATCAAGCTAAGAAGGGAAGATATCTTTGGTGGAATAATCGGGAAAAACAACCTGCACGACAACACTTCCGACAACGCATTGATGGCCAACCAGATGGCCATATTGCGATCGACGCCAGACATACTTCCAGCATAATGGATATCCGAACTTTCCAACTACCTAGTGGTCCGTGAGAAAGCATGAAAAGTGTGCGGTAGAAGATGTTGAGAGGTTTGAAAGCGGGAATGAAGTCCTAAAGTTCTATAAAAAGGTGAAACAAAATTCACAGGTACATAAACCTAGAACCGAAGGCTGCAAAGACGAAAGTGGAACCATCATTTTGGAACCGCAGTCAATGCTGAGGATATGGAAGGACCACTTCTGCAGACTGTATAACGGCGACGAAGAACCGAATACCGCTGTCAGGCAGGACGATGATCCATTAAACATAGATGGCGAAAGCCAAAAATCCCGTCCTTCCGACTTACATGAAGTAAAGATTGCCATTTCTAAGCTGAAGTCTAATAAAACCGCTTAAGCACATGGCTTGAATGCCAAGCTCTTTAAAGCAGCTTGTTAAAAGTTGGTTAATAGCATGCACCAACTTATCTGTAAGATATGGTCAGAAGAAAGCATGCCCGATGAATTTAACCTCAGTATTATTTGCCCGATCCTAAAAAAAGAGACACTCTAAACTGCACTAAATAAAGAGGAATCAGTCTACTTAATATCGCATATAAAATCTTCTCTGCCGTAATATGTGAACGTTTAAAGCCCACCGTCAACAACCTGAAAGGTCCTTATCAGTGTGGCCTTAGACCAGGAAAGTATACAGTTGATCAAATATTCACATTACGGCAAATTAGTCCGTTTGTGCAGGATGACCATGGCGAATTCACGCGGCTCTATAAAAGTTAGAAACAATTTAACAGATTCTTTCCATGTCAAAAGGCTGTCATGCAATTTTTTAAACATCATACTTGAAAGAATAGTGCAGAGCTCACACGTCAACACTAGAGGCACTTACTTTCAAAAGTCTGTCCAATTACTGGCATATGCTGATGACATTAACATGATAGGAAGAACTCAGGGTGATGTCAATGGGGCTTTTGAGAGTATTGAGGCAGAGTCGGCAAAAATGGGTTTATCGGTTAATGAGGGCAAAACAAAGTACATGCTGTCATAAAGAAAGGACATACAACACCGACTGACGTCTTGGTCAAAACTTCACAATCGACAGACTTTGAGGTAGTAAAAGAGTTCGTCTACCTAGGCTCCGCTGTGAACGTATAAAACAATACCAGCGCTGAAATCAACCGCAGAATAACTCTTGCTAACCGCTGTTTCTTTGGACTAAGAAAGCAATTTAGTGGTAAAGTTCTCTTTTGAGGGACTAAAGTGTTGCTATATAAGACCCTTATTATCCCCGTACTGCTATACGGTGCAGAAGCGTATACTATGACAAAAGCGGATGATAGAACCTTGGGTCGGTTCGAGAGAAAAATTATTCGTACGATCTACGGTCCCGTATGCATCGAAGAGGAGTGGACGATGAGCTATACGGGCTGTACAGTGACGCAGACTTAGGCAGAAGGGTAAAAGTCCAACGACTAAGATGGTTGGGTCACGTAGAGCGCATGCAAACCAATACTCCGGGCCGGAAAGTCTTCGAATCCACACCCACCGGACAGCGCAGTAGTGAAAGACCGCGGATCAAGTAGCACGTACAAGTTGAATGTGACCTCACCCAACTTGGAGCGCGAAACTGGAGACATCTAGGTAGGGACCGAGCTAGATGGAGAAGTTTGTTGGTGAGGCCCTAGTGCACACAAGATTGTAGCACCACCTTAAGTAAAAAATAAAAAGTAAAAAATACGCACCAAGGCCATGACCCAAATACAGGTCCCAGTACGATTATGCACGTCACAATCTGTTGGGTTAATGAATGAATACGACATAATAATCAAATGATGTAACGATAAAGAAAGAACACGAGAACACTTGTCATTTCCTATGCCACTGCACAGCATTGTGCCACAAAAGGTACAAATTATTAAAAAAATGGCTCTTCAGTAAATATAAAGAACTCAAGGACCTTACAGAAAACAGCATATTGGACTTAACCAAAGCTTTTAACTAGCTGGAAAATGATAACAGAGAGAATCATAGGTTATACACTCACATTTTGAGGGAATTTATAAAACTTTCAGGATATCACAAGGGATCTTCATTAATCTAAGTGTGGCGACCAGCCAGCTCATTTAACTCACCTATGCAACTTATGCATCTGTCTATCCTAATGGCTTTTATTTTATTTCCTTAAGCAACTTAATCGTAATACGCGTGCCTTCACTTATTCTCCTCAGAATACCCTCGAGAACATCGTTCATCATTTAGTCAAGTAAAGAGATTTGTTCATTAGCCGTACTGCACGAATGTGGCACGCTTAACCATGGTCTGTATTTCCCTGTTATATTCAAGAAAACCAAAAATAAGAACATTAACTTAGCTACAATCTTAAGCAAGTGTCGACTCACATTTTTAACATTAAATTATTTACGTTACTTTAATTTATAAGTCAAAACATTATGATGAATTCTTTGCGTCCACTTGAACTTACCACACATTTTTTTTAATAATTACAGCTGGTTTTTCATATGTTTATTCACATAACATGTTTATGTAATGAGTACATTTTTTCATATATGTACATATTATTACAATAAAAGAGGACTTCAATGAATATTCATATACTTACTAAAAAGTCTAGTAATTTTAATAGATAAAGGACATTTGCACTTATGTGAAAACTGCATAAAATATGTACTTACTACATAACCATGACCTCAACGCACTTATCATATTTCTGCCATCTCTAAATATTTCATCAAGGTAATATGCAAATTGCATAAATGCACAAAACTCAAACCATGAATGTTGAAGATAATGAGTTAAATATTAAAATTTTCACTCTTTAAAAAACCTCTCCTTAAAAGAGGTCCTTTTTCCAAAGCCAACTTAACCATATTGCTCTTTTAATTCTTATCATCAATGACAAATAAACAAGACATTTAATCTCATTCACTTTAGCTACTTTATCTTAAATATCCTTTTTCATCCACAAAATCCTTTTTCAAACAAAACAAATCAACTTTAATGACTTTTTTTTGTTTTTGTTGTTTTTGATTTAAGTTTCAAAATTCTTCTTATTATAAGAAAATCCTTGAAACCTCAAAATTTCCCTATAATGTTTTGTTTTTCTTGACTTTAATCTCCAACATCATAAAAATAAAACTCTTTCAACTTTCTTTCAACTTGTGATGTGAATAAAAACAAAACAAAAATAAGAAGAAGAAGAAGAAGAAAACTCTCGTCCTGAATTCATTTCATCATCATCATGACAACAACTCTTATCCCAATATAAGCTCTAAAACTCATTTTCCAAAACAATCCAAAATAAAATATACCTACCTCCATAGCCGCCTAAACGCTAAATCTAACTCTATACTTATATTTATAGACATCAACAACACCCTAAAACAAAATAGGGAAAAAAGGTCCTGACGCGTCCCATATCCATTTGCATCTTGCTCAATGCTCAGCATGAGTCTGTGTCAGAAACATTGACCTTGCGTCCAATTGGAATAAAATTCTCTTTTCATAAAACCATGTGAATCATGGAATCTGCATAGAAAAGATGGAGAAACAACATGGACCACATGCAGAGAGTTGAGGCCGAGGTGACGACGACGACGACGACGATGACGACGTTGATGTCGACGACAAAGACACAAACTATAAGGCAAGAATCATCATCATAATCGCCTTTTTTGGTTGGCGGCAAAACGCCGTCGCCGCCATCGCCACCACCATTTCCATCACCACTACCGTCGTCGCCGCCATCCCCATGGCCGGAGTCTGCAGAAATTCGAACAAATTACAGCCATTTCACAGCACAGAAACAATGATAAGAACAATGGAATAGGCAGAGAGGAAGCAAGAAAAAGGACCTTTTTTTAATTCCAAAAGTTTCTTGGCCACAACCACAGAGTAGGTATATAGTCTCCTGCCACTTTACGTCTCACCATATCACCACCAGAACCGACACCACCCGTTGCGTTTGTACAATTAGAAAAGTTTTCTTCTTCTCTGATGCTCTGCCCAACAGCTCGTTCTCGTTCAAGGGTGGTCCATGGTCCTAGTCCTGGATCAGGATATTCAAGTCCTCCTTCATATGTAGTACAAAACAATTTCGTTTCCTCTTCATATATGATGGAGATCGTCCTTCGCCATATCCACTTCCAAATGCAAACGAAAACGCCGTTCGTTCGCGTTCGTATACAGTGAGAAGGGCCAAAACTTATGAAGTCAAAAGCCTCGCAGGATAATAAAAAATTGTAACATTGTTCCAAAACTTCCTTCATTTTTTCGTATTTTGTTTCCTTTTTTATTTATTTCATTTTGTTGGCCTTTTATTTCTGAGAGAGAAAATGTTATCTTCTTTTTGTGCTTGTGCCCCTCTTGTCCTTGTGCCAATAAATATATCAACAACAACAAAAACGGAACTCCATCCATAGTTTGAGGGGAGAGTGAACTCTCCTCGACCGCGCCACCCTTGAGGCGTGAAAAAGTCGAACATCCCCGACACGACAAAGTTTCGCAATAAAAACGGTGGATTTAATTAAAATTTCGACAAATAAATTCATCCGTGAGCCGTAAATGATGCTCACAGAAAAATAGAGAATGACAGAGACAGAGAGAGTAGGTACCTACATAGTTTACAGTTAGAAACGGCATCAGTCCCGTTCCGAGTCCGAATGTGCGGCCATCTTTGAAGACATTACAAAGTCACTGGGTTTGAGTTGCCGTTCTTTCTTTTCTTTGCGTTGAGTTGTTTTGTTTCAAAAATGTCCTTAAGCATCAATTGAAGAGGAGAGGGAATGTGTTTACATACATACATTCATTCAAACGCACAAACGGGACATTTTCTAAGCATTAACATTTAATTTTGGTGCCTCTATTTTAACGTTGAAAGGAAGCCCATGACCAGCCCAGCACAGCCCAGGCCAAGCCAGGCAAAGTTTTGGCCTTAGGAAAATTAGGAAAAGTTATAGGAATTTTTTTCGCCTTCGTCGTCGTCGTTCATTCGTCCTGCTTTTCTTTCTTTCTAGATGACTTTTCTTTGAAGCCTTGAGGCTGACGAAGACGATGAAACAAGAGAACTGTTGAACGAAGGACCATAGCAGTACTCTACTTGTATAGAAGACGACGTATAAGCAAAAAGAGAAAGAAAAGACTTTAGAGCCAAAGACATCAGAAAACGAAGAACAAATTTGCTAAGGGAATTGAATTTTTGACAGGATGTTTGACAAATTTCTTTGCTGCCTGTTTTCTTGTGTGGGTTTGGAGTTGTGGGTGGTTTTTAAAGGGAGTGCGAGTGGGGTTGGGAAGTTGTTAATTTTGAATTAGTTAAATGAAGTCCCGGAAATGGGAGATTTAGAAAATTATACCAACAAAAAAAAGGGAGAAAGAACAAAAGTTTTTTGTTTTTATTTCTTTTTCCTTTTCTAGTTTTTCTTTTGTTTTTTGTTTGGAATTGAGAGAATTGGCAAATTGATGAAAGATTGATGGCCTAAAGGTAGACCCTTGAGGTGTTCCGAAAAGGATTAAGTGCTTGTTCTTGGGATTTGATTTAAGCGGTATGGCTAAGACTTATTATGAGATCTTGAAATTATTTAAGGGATAAGCTAATCGTATACAAATCGTGAGTTTTGTGGATTTCTTGGAACTCTTTAATGGCTTGGTTTATTCTTTGAATTGATGAAATTAAGTTTATCTGTGGGTCTGTCTGTTCTTGCGACTATTGTTTACTTTTCAAGTTAGTTATTTAAGTTACCTAACTGATATTTTAACTTCACATAGGAAGTTATTGTAATCGTTCCGATTTTTCAAATAGGAAATTTTGACATTACTCGACGTTTCAAGGTCCCTAGAGTTGAAATAAAAGCTTTTTAAAAAGATGCCTGGGCGTGCGTTGGGTGTGTACCTGTTCGTACATCCGTACCTTTGCGACGTTTTTTCGTCGTCCATACCTCCATAACTTGACAGTTCTTTTATAAAAAATAAAAACCTAAGAAACATTGCTCAAAGTTGGTAAAAAATTATTTTCGACTTAAATATCTTTTTAAACATTTTAGATTATAGTTTTTTTTATTGTATCTTATAAGAAATAGTGTTTTCAACATTTAGAAAAATGTTGAGAAAAATTGAATTGACAGTTTTTTTTACAAAAAATGAAAACCTAAAAATATTTATTTTCGACTTAAATAAGTATTTAAAACCTTGACACATTTGCTTTAAACTAATTTCATTTCTTAAGAAATATTGTTTTCAACTATCAGTAACATTTAAAGAAAAATCAAATTGATAGTTTTTGTTAAAAAAAAATTAAAAACCTAATAAAAAAGCTTCACTAAAAGTTGGTAAACTTTGATTTTTGACTGAAATATCTTTTCAAAAATTCAAAATATTAGCTTCAAACTTTTTTTATCTTATAAGAAATATTATACTGAACATTCGATAAAATTTTGAGACAAATCAAGTTGACAGTTTTTTAACAAAAAATAAATACCTATAAAATGTTCGCAAATATTGATTTTCGGCTCAAATATCTTGACAAGATTTACTCTTGAAGGATTTGTCAATTCCTCGCAAGAGGCAGTACCCGCGCAAATTTTTTTTTTTAAATTAAGGTGAAACAGGCAGGGATTGAACCCAAGAACCCTTGCATGACAGTCCTACGCACTTTTTTTTTTATAAGGTCCTTGTTAAATAAGGTACTTAATATAAAACTTAAAACTTACTTAAATTACCTATTCTACCTATAAACTTCTTAAAACTAGAACAACCACAGCAGCAAATCTAACTATCTAACATTTTTTTTTTCTTATATTGTTGTCTTTTTACTTGCGACATATAGGAACTATATGGCAAGTTTTGCATTCGTGCAAAATTTCGAACTCGAGATTTTAATCAAACATGATATTACGATGGTAGAGAAGCCGAAAAAAGTGGGTCCCGCGATTCCGTCCGGTCGGTTTTGTCTGTCTGTCCACGCTCCTACAGCCTAAACCATTGGGTCGATTGACTTCAAACTTGGAAGTTAAGGTTTTCAGCAGATTCGCGTTAGGCGTTTTTTTCATTTTTTTTGTAAGATCAAAACTAACAGTGGCCCCCATACAATTTTTTTGGTCAAAAAACGACAATTCGAATTTTCTCAAAAACAAACCGATAGATTTTTCTTAAATTTTCTCTAAAATTTTATTTTTTAACTTGGCTTCTTTTAATAAGAAAAACATATTTTTGTATTGCTCAGGAATGGTACCGCTCATAGAACCGTTATTTTGTTTTTTAATTTTCTCAGCAACTTATGAACTGATTTCAATAATTTTTTTTCTGAATAAGCTCTTATGTTGCCTTAACAATATGTGATTATCAAAAGTGCAATTTGTAATTGTTTGAATTTTTAAAAAAACATTGAAATTTTTTTTTTCAAAACTCAATATCTCAAAAACGGGTCAACATTTTTTTACAAAATTCAAATGTAAGGCGTATATTTTTAATCTCTAAACAACTCCATACCAAAAATATTTTTAGAACAAAATTGAAAAATTTTATATACAAAAAATTAATTTAAAAAAAAACCGCTCTAACGATTTTCAAAAAAATAATTTGAAAAATCAACGGTTTTTTTATTTATAAAATGGCATTTGAATTTTTGAAGACAAATTTATTATTCAGGTAAAATTTTGAATCTTAAAAAAAAATGTTTTTAATTATTTTGACTGTATTTAAAGTAAATTATTTTGACAAAATTTTAATTACATTCCTATCTTTTATCCAAATTAATGCATTTGGTTATAAATGTATTATTATAACTATAACTATTGTAAATACCAACTATGGCCGTGTAGCGCCACTGCATCGGATTAACGAATATGATATGTTTAATCAACAATCTATTTTAAAGTGTCTATCAAGAAGTAATATCTTGGTACTTTTGTATACCTATATGATTTTAAAATATTATTCTTTTACTTGCCTCCGCCTACATAAAAGAATAAATACTTAGTACAAGTTAAAGAAACGGGCCAGAAAGAGTATTTTCTATTAGAATCATTTTTTCAACGTGTACACATTATACCTACCTACTTATTAAGGTATTACGTACATACAACTTCCTGTTCCTATACTTGTTTCTTTTAAACTTTAACGAAAAAAATAAACTGAACTTAATAACTCCATGTTTGCGCTGAAAACTTATAGGAAATGAGAAATGGGATTGGATTGTAGTAAGAACCTTCCAATTACCAATAACATTCCTTCATTATCATCATAAACATGGCTTTATCTATCTAACCTTACTACCTAACTACACAACCAATAGGAGGCGATCGCTTTACAATTTAAACATTCATGGCATGCCTCTTTCTTATCTTATTTATTTTCCATCCTGGTTCTTCTCATATGAAATTACAATAAAGCTATCTAAAAAAGCTTTGAAGGAACAAGTTGAATCTATATGAATCGCATCGTAGCTTTACACATAATACAAACCATTTTTCATATACAAAGATCGTACCCAAGTAAAAGCAGACTTATGAATGTAAATAACAACAGATTTGGGTAAAAGATCCTAAACAGCTGACGTAAGCATGCAAAAGTTTGTTTCATCCCCTTATTAGATACAATATTAAGCCATTTTGTTTGTTATATAAAGTGCATTGATATAAATAAAACAAAAACAAATTCATGAACCTTCATATGGATGCTCTTTATGTGAAAACATATACAAGTGTAGACTTTTTGGGTGGAAAATTAATTATCTCCCTTATTCTGCTGGCTGCTTATGGGAATGGAAATATATTTTTTTCTCGCTTCCGCTGAATTTCTCCACTTTCGATACTAACACCAACGACTCGGTATCGGTATCTTGTCGTCCTAAAAGTTTCGGCTCATGAGAGTACTATGGTTTTCATATACAAAGATCGCGCGGATTTTTTTGAGACAAATCAAATGGCGTTTATATCTTTGAAGACAAACTTATTTTACAGGAATATTTTAAAATCTTATATAAGTACTTTCTTAAACATACTCTTAGCATACAGGAGCAAGTTCGTGCGACCCAGTCGTGCATTTTATTTTTTATTCCATGTTTTCTTTTATTTTTATTTTTTTTTTAATTGTTTTTTTTTATTATTTTTTTTTATTATTTTTTTTTATTATTTTTTTATTATTTTTTTTTTTCTATTTCTTTTTGTGCCAATTGCCTTTGTAAGACTACCTATCAGATCGAATGCTGAAGAGAATCGTCGAATTCACCGCTTCCTGTTGAAGACCATTTTTAATTGAGAATGTTGTGGTTTAAGTTACATTGCCACTTTTGACAACAAACTTTCTACCGTTAAGCATATCCAAATCAACCAGGACAGCACCTGTGCATTTTTGTTTTGATTTATTCTATTGTATATCAGAAAAGAGTTTAGACGCAGCATGAATTGTGTCATGACCCGCCTTGAACCCGAACTGTTTATTCGGAATAATTTTGTTGTCCGCAGCCCACTTAGTCAGAGCCCTATTAATGATCTTTTCGAAGACTTTGCTGATGTTCGAAAGAAGACTTATCGACCGAAGATTTGACGGGTTGGAGTTGTCCTTTCCCTTTTTCGGGAGAGGATAAACCACAGCGGTCTTCCAATGCACTGGATAATATGCATTATTCATTATGGCATTTGCCAAGGAATCGTCATTGAACCGCATGAAACCGCGGTTCTCAGATCGCCATTATAATTACTGTCCTCTTTAGTTACACATCACTGCTGATAACATAGATCACAAGTTTGATTCTATGGATAGAGTTGAAAGCGTCAAGAAGGTAATGGCTGAATCACAAACACGCTTCAGCTTCGGCTTTGTCTGCGTTACGGTAAGCCTGCTTCGAGGTTGCTTTGAATGACATTTCTATTATTTCATTCCTCCAAAGAGCAATTATTTTGTTTGTTTACATTTTTTTACAGCTGTTGAGCTGTCAGAGAAAGCAAATGTTCAGATAATTGAGCTAGAGCTTCCGTTTGAAGTCAAATTATGTTACATTACGTTCTTTTCCTTACGATTGTCAAACGAAACATGAGGTCGAAGCTCCATTGTGATAGAATGCATTGAATTCCTATGGCTTAACTCGTAAACGTCAGGTAAAGCCTGTTTGTGATTCAGCCATAAGTTTCCGTCGTTTTAAAGTCAATCCAACTGAGGAAAACCGGAATAAGTCCAAGCATGCAAAAAAGGCCTGCAACGCCCATATTCGACGGACCAAATTTTTACATGAAAAAAATTACGGCAAAAAATTCTGCAAGCACAAATGTTTGGTCATTTTTTAAAAACATATGCAATTCTTCCTCTTCGTCGGTTCCTGCGCTTGTTGTAAATGACAATCCATTTGTTAGCTCTTTAGAGAAAGCTAATCACTTTGCCAGTGAGTGTAATGACTCCGCTTGTCATCGCACTCGTACTGTGACAAGAGTCCTAAAAGATCTTGACATAGATAAATCCACTGGTCCGGATGGCATCCCCGATATTGTTCTGAAGAGGTCTTCTTTAACGCTGGCAAAACCACTGCGTAAGTTTTTTTTATCTATTCTACTTCTCAGGTCTCGTTCCGAGAGGATGGAAAATTTGATTTGTTCAGCAAATCCCCAAAAACGACAAATCTTCCTCACCGTCTAATAACCGACCGATTGCACTTGCGTCCCTTTTTTTCAAGGTCTTGCAAACGCTGACTAATTATTATCTTCAGAAATATCTTGAGGAACGGAATCTTTTTAATGACCGGCAATAAGGCTTTCGTAGCAATAGGTCCACTTATCATCTCATGGTTCATCTCTCTGAACACTGGACAAAATCTATACATCCTTTTGGAGAAAGTAAGATTATTGCACTTAATATTTCAAAGGCATTTGATAAAGTTTGGCATCTTGCCCTCCTTTCACAAATGTATGCTTTCGGTTTGGACGAATCTATTCTTCGTTGGATTAGAAATTTTCTTTCGAACCGTTCAATACAAGTTGGTTTGAACGGATTCAAGTCTGATATCCATAATATAAATGCTAGTATGCACCAGGGCTCCGTTTTGTCTCCGACCCTTTTCCTCATTTTTATAAATGTTCTCCTGTCTGCTATTTCTTATCCAATTCATTGTTTCGCTGACAATAGCCCTCTTAGCTTTTCATATTCGTTTACAGCAAGATAAACCATCTTTGCCACTATCTATGAGTGATTACTTGCATCAACAAAACTGAAAATCTTGACATCCTCTGAATGTGCATCAGAAGCCACCTTTTGTGGAGCGATCACATACGCCATGTCGCTAAAAATGCCGCAAAATGTCATGGTTTTTGAGATGTTGCAAGAAATTTGTCTCTCCGACTGATCTGGCTACAATCTACAAAACCTATATATACGTCCAAAACTTGAATATAAATCTCATCTCTGGGCTGGTGTTCCAGTAGCTTATTTAAGCCTCTTGGACAGTATTCAAAGAAGAGCTTTTAAATTGATTGGTGACATAAACATCATCAACTCGATTACGTCACTTGAACATCGTCGTAAAGTTTCTTGTCTTACCTTATTTTAACGGACTATTCTCTAGTGAAATAGCCAGTTTTATTCCCTTCCCTTATACAATTTAATACCCGCGCTTCTAGGAATGCCCATCGGTTTACTCTTGAGCCCATCTTCGGTCGTACTATGAAGTACAGAGATTCATTTTTTAGCAGTGCTACGCGAATGTGGAACGCCTTGCCGTGCTCTATCTTTCCCTATCATTGCAATGTTCTGAAATTCAAAATCAATGTATACCGACACCTCTTATCCAACCCTTCTCTATTTTTCTAATGTTCACACTATGTCTTTGGCATATTAAATGATATTAATCCGTTTTAGTGTTCGCTAATTCAAAAAAAAAAAAGGCTGGGATGCGACCCACACTGTCACACTCCCATCCCGTCTGTCGATTTGTCTTGCTTAAAAGTTTGTCTATATGTAATCGTACCAATTTTTACCAAATTTGCGTACTATTTTTTGTAGATTTTATTTTTTATGAAAAAACGGACTGTGGATTTTTATATAAAAATTACTGAATATCGAAAACAAAATTTTCTGTGAAATAAAATAAGTTTGAAGCCAATATTTTTAATTTTTGACAAGCTATTTGAGTCGAAAGTAAATTTTTACCAAATTTTAGTATTGTTTTTTTTATAGTTTTATTTTTTGTAAAAAAAACTGTCCATTCGATTTTTTTTCAAAATTTTATCTAATGTTGAAAACAATATTTCTTATAAGATAAAATTAGTTTGAAGCCAATAACTACAATTTTTGAAAAGATATGAAAATCGAAAATCAATTTAGGTTTTTATTTTTTTTTAAACTGTCAATTCGATTTTTCTCAAAATTTGTCCTAATGTTGAAAACAATATTTCTTACAAGATAAAATAAGATTGAAGCCTAAATTTCATGTTTTTGAAAAGATATTTGAATCGATATTAAATTTTTTCCAATTTTGAGTAATGTTTTGTTTAGATTTTTATTTTTTATAAAAAAAAACCTTCAGCTCGATTTTTTTCAAAATTTTATCAGATGTCAAAAATATTATTCTTCTTTGCACAAAATTGTCTTGAAGATGAAATCATATTTTATTCGTAAAATTTTGTAGGTGACAATTTTTTTCAGTTTTTTTTTATTTACATATAAAAAACCGCTAAATGGATTTTTTTTCAAAAAATATATTTCTTTGAAATCACGATACAATATATTGTATAAAATTTAATTCAAGTCTCTAGCGTTTTTGGTTCGTAAGATATTTAGGGTTAACCAAAATTTTCATTTTTTTTTCAAACCCACGCAATTTTCTTGAGAGTCCTTTCTGCATCTTTCTGCCTTATTATCTGTATAACAAATTTGAAATCGATATCCCTTCTGGTTCTTGAGCTTTGGACAACGAAAAAAAACGTAACGAACGTACGGACGTACGTACACACTAATGCACAGACATCTTTCTAAAAATCTTTTATTTCGACTCTTGACAATTTGACAAATCGGACCCATTCCCTATGGGAAGTTAAAAAAGATAGTTAGCTATTTTTCCATTTTACTTTAAAAATGTTCAAGTGAATAAGTTTGTACCTGGTATTCCCCCCGATTTTATATAAAATTATATAATATATTGATTTAATACATTTTGAGCTTCGTTGAACAGAATTGTTTTTGTCTTCTTATTAACCCATCCCCATGTCTGTACTCAGTCCATTAATTTGTTCCCACAGTGTATTTAGCTTGAAAGGCTGTTTTAACTGTCACATGTAAGGGTTACATTGAAATATCACATTTCACAATATTTCCCATAACTATTATGGCACTCCCAAATGAAAAAAATATTATTAAAACTTTATAATTATTTTATTCACACACGAATCCTTAATCTATGTCATCTATTTACCCTTTTACAAAATGCAAACCTGGCCAAAAAAAGAGGCTAAGGCCAAACAAAAAAAAACTCTTGTTGCCCAATTACATCATCACATTCTGTTAACACATTCCCCAAATAAAAGTTACACAAATAACTTAACGCTTACGAAGCTCCTGGTTGAATAACTCCTCATAAAACGCTTTACTGCGTTGTTGTTACTGTATTTTTATTTTAGCCGCTGAATTTTTGTTTACAGTTTACAGTTTTCCGCTTATATTGGATTAGCGCAATGGCGGCATCTCCTCCACCAACCAGCCTAAGCACTGCCTACATTTATCCAGAAAAATCGAATAACACACATTTTTTTAACTTTTTTGGTTTATAAATAACTTTTTAACTGGGAAAGTATTTTTATTTATTATGACGGCATATGTACAGTTATTTGTGTAATGGGATTCCGAATCATACCCAAGAGATTGCTTCAAATTCTGTTTCAATGCTGTTTTTATTTGAAGTTATTTTGAGATAGGGTTAGGGAGAATCGAAAACGTGAGCTTTTGTATTCGATTTTGGAGTACTTACAGTTCTGCGTTCGTTGGGCAGTTCCCAGTTCCAAAACGGGGAAATATATTTATAGCTATTTGTAATTTTATTTTTCCAATTTCCCAGATTGGATCGAAACTGTTGTGATATGAATGAGCCTTTTTGTTTATAGGTGTGTAGATTTGTATGGTTTTTCGCTTTTATATGGTAAAGTCCAAAATTGTTTTCATTTATAAAGTTTTTGTTGTTTTTGGCTTCTTTTAAAAAAAACTGAATTTTTAGTTAAAATAAATATAAAAGAAATCATTTTTGTTCGATATGCGTATCCAATGAAAAGTCAACTTTTTCCCATTTAAATGGAATATCGACAAAAATCCTTGCAACCACTAGGCTTTATATTTTATATAGATGATTTTTTGTATTTTATGAAATGAAAAGGCTGGTTACAGTAGAGGTTGCAGGAAAAGTTGCACCCAAATGAAGAACTTATTCAAAACTTTTAATTTAAAATTAAAACCAAATTTTAAGTCAAAACAAACAAAAAACAAAGTAAAACACTGCTCATCTAATGGCGGCCATTTTGTCAGTTTTCAAGTCAATTCTGAGGCTATGAAAGGAACACCTTTGCAAAATATATAACGTCTTCCCGACTCATACGAAGAAAATATGGCCATATCTAATCTACTGAAGTCTAACAACTTCTTGCTGAAACAGATGGCTTGAATATAATTCTTTAAATGCACACACTAACTTATCTGTAAGAAAAGGTCGAGAGAAAGCATGCTTGTGAATGGAACCTCAGTATTGTTCGCTCGTTCCCTTAACATATAGCATGCAAAATGTATCCTGCCGTAATTTGTGCACGAGTAAAGCCAATCGTCAAGAACCTGTTAGGTTCTTAACAGTATCGTTTTAGACCAGGAAAGTCCACAATCAATAAGAGGCGGAAAAAATGCGTTTAACGGTTAATGAAATCAAAACAGAGTATATGTTGTCATCAAAAATAGATTCACTAGTACGACGTCTTGGTCAAAACGTCACCATTGATAGACGTTAATTAGGGTTAGTTAAGGACTTCGATCCAAGCCAAAAAAAGGAAGTACTGTGAGAAGATTCTCATAGAGGGATGTCACAACAGGAATGAGGTTCGTAAATTTTACCAAAAGGTAAAAAAACCTTCCAAGTGTACCAGACACGAACCGAAGCCTGTTAAGACGATCAGGGGAACATCGTAGTAGAACCGCAGTAGATGCTGAGAATATGGAAAGATCACTTCTCCAAATTATATAACGGCGATGACGAACCGAATTCCGCTTTAAGGGAGATAGAACCACTTAACCTCGGCGACGCAGATCAACAATTCCGCCTACCCGACCTTGACGAAGTGAAGATAGCTATATTTAAACTTAAGTCAAACAAAGCTGCTGGAGCTGACGGCATCGCTGCCGAACTATTCAAAGCAGCAGGCGATGACTTGGTACGGAGCATGCATCAACTCATCTGCAAAATATGGTCGGAAGAAAGCATGCCCGATGAGTGGAATCTCAGCATAGTGTGCCCGATACATAAGAAACGAGACCCTCTAAACTATGCCAACTACAGAGGCATCAGTCTCCTCAACATTGCGTATAAGATTCTCTCTGCTGTATTATGTGAACGTCTAAAACCATTCGTCAACAACCTGATTGGTCCTTATCAGTGTTGCTTCAGACCAGGAAAGTCCACTATCGAACAAATATTCACACTACGGCAGATCTTGGAAAAGACCCAGGAGCTTCAAATCGACATCCACCATCTCTTTATCGATTTTAAAGCCGCGTATGACAGCATCTATAGGGAAGAGCTCTACCAAGCAATGTCTAGTTTTGGCATCCCTGTCAAACGTATCTTATTAAACAAATGCAAGCTGCTCTATCAAGGTCGGAAAAGATCTAACCGATGCATTTGATGTCAAAAAAAGATTTTAGACAAGGCGATGCACTGTCAACATCGTTGTGCAAAACTCAATCGTCAAAACTAGAGGCACAATCTTCCAAAGGTCCATCCAATTACTCGGATACACCAATAATATTGACATAATTGGAAGATCAAAGCGTGATGTCAGTGGAGCGTTTTTGAGCATTGTGACGGAGGCGAAGAAGATGGGTTAAGTGGTCAATGAGGCAAGACCAAGTATATGCTGTCATAAAAAAAGGACACTGAACGACGACGAGTTGGACAAAACGTCACCATGAACAGCTATAACTTTGAGGCTGAAATCAAACGAAGAATAACTCCTGCAAATCGCTGCTTCTTTGGACTTAGAAGGCAATTGAGAAGTAAGGTCCTCTCTCGAGCATCTAAAATCACCATCTATAAGACACTCATCATCCCGGTTCTCATTTATGGCGCTGAGGCCTGGACCCGCTGTCAAAGAAAGATGAGAGCATCTTAGGATGCTTCGAGAGAAAAATTCTTCGGGTGATTTTTGGTCCCGTACGCATAGATGGAGAATGGAGGAGAAGATATAACGACGAACTTTACGGGCTGTACAGCGAAAATGACCTTGTTAGCAGAATTAAAGTCCCACGACTTAGATGGCTAGGTCATGTAGAGCGGATGGACATCAACGCTCCAGCCCGAAAGGTCTTCGAATCCAATCCCGAGGGACGGCGCAGTAGAGGAAGACCGTGACTCAGGTGGCGCACCCAGGTGGGAGAGGACCTCAACCAACTTAGCGTGCGAAACTGGAGACAGCTAGCTAGGGACCGAGCAGGCTGAAGGCGCATGTTGTTTGAAGCCCAGGTCCACACGGACTGTAGCGCCACCTTAAGTAAGCAAGGGCTTCGTCTATAACTAGACTCCACTTTGAACGCAGAAAACAACACGAGCGGTGAGATCAAACGAAGAATAACTCTTGCTAACCGCTGTTTCATTAGGCTAGGTAGAAAAGCCCTCGAGAGACCAAATTCTATAAGACCAAATCGCTATATAAGGCCCTTATCATCGCCGTCCTGTTTTACGGCGCAGAAGCATGGACTTTGACAAGAGCGGATAAAAGCACCTTCGTGTGATCTTCTGTCCCATATACATAGAAGGTGAGTAAAGGAGAAGATGGAACGACTATAGCTGTACGGGCGTAGAGTTAGCCAGAAGGATAAAATTCCAACGACTGAGATGGATTGTACATGTAAAGCCTATGGAAACCAATTCTTTAGCCCGGAAAATCTTCAAATCCACGCACCCTAGGCAGCGCAGTAGGTTAAGACCGGGGATCGGGTGGCGTGCACAGGTGGAAAGTGACTTCACCCAACTTGGAGTGGGCAAGCGGAGATATCTAGTTAGGGACCGACTTAAACATTTGGCTACAGCAGAGTTTCACGTTTAGCTTGATGGCCTCATATTTTGAGTCTCTAACCTAAGCTGATAACTCTGAAACGATTGAGCAATTGGAGGACAATATTCGCCAAGCTATCGCTGACATATAGCCATGAAAGTTGTAAAGAAAGTCATCAAGAAACAGACCTCCAGATTAGACTTTGTCCAAGCCAGCCGTGGGGGTCATATTCCAGATACTGTATTTAAATTTCAATGTCAAACGTAAATTCCATGTTAATTTAAAAAGATTATTTGTTTTTTTTTTCATTTTAAGGATACATACATACACACAAATTGTCTTAGTTATGTATTTTTCTTTTATTTAAAAAAGTTACATTTGAAAAACTTTATGTAGCACATTTATTGTGGAGTCGGTTTTGAATTAAGGCCTCAAAACCATCGAAAAAGGGCAATTCAATGGAAATGAACAAAAACTTCTCAACCAGTATAATTATAAATTGTCATTTTCTTAGAAGAAAAAAACCTAATAAATGTGTTCTTTCTTCTTGGTGATACTGTACAAATAGGACATACATGGTCAATGCCAATCCGACATCCCTTCAATATCCAATTTCCCTGTCTGCACAATAAAAGAAAACAAAAATAAACCATCAAAAAGGATTAAGCCACGTTGATAAATGCAAATTCTTTGCCATAATATAATGTTATTATATTTGTTTCCATTTGACTACTGTTTCTGTTCCTATGATATATATACCGCTACTCCTAGGTATCAGTATCCTTTTCTGTCAATCGTCTTTTTGTTTTGTAAAAAGTTCTACAACAAAAAGCAACGATGACGTCGGTCTGTTTGGCAAAATAAAACAAATAAAAAAAAACATTTCCATGAACAAAAAGCCCATCAGTCTGAAGTTCCTATCGACTTCTATCAAAGAGAAATGATCAAAAGCAAAAAGGACTGTAAAAATATGTACGAGTTCCAACGAGCTGGAGAATGAAAATGACTATAAAAATATTTTCGATTTATTTTAACTGATTTTTGTTTTATTTAACAGTTTTTGTTTTTGAATTTTTTTTTGGTTTATTTTTTAAAGATTTTATCTTTGGAAATATTAAACAGTGACGTAGTTAATAGTAGTTATGTTTTCATTAGGCACCATTATAGAATCACAATATTTTTAATTTTACAACACCAATAGATACCCAAAAACTTTGTTTCCAACTGACTAATAGACAAGACTTTAACTTAAAAGAATTCGCGTTTGAACGTTCATTTTGAAAAACGCTATATCCTAGTGACCAAAGTTCTCGTAGCCGAATACAAGAATGTCTTCAATAAATACTCAACTTTTATTAAATTCCCACAGGAAGTTATTGTAATCGGTCCGATTTGTCGAATTGAGAATTTAGTCATTTCTCTACGTTTCAAGGTCCCTAGAGTCTAAATAAAAGATTTTAGAGAGATGTTTGTATACGTATGTACGTCTTACAAATAATAACATTGAAACATGCAGAAAGGACTTTAAAAAAAATTAATCGTAGCAATTTAAAAAAGGTAACATTTTGGTGGACCCCAAATATCTCCCGGCCCAATAAAGCTAGCGACTTCAATTCAAATTATATTAGTGTGACGTGATACCAATTATATAAATCAATTAACGGTTTCTTTTATAAATAAAACAAATATTTGTCACCTCGAAAATTGTACATAGCTTAAAAAACAATGAAAGAATATTATAAAATTAATTAAATAATACATAGTATATTAAAAAGTGTATTTCGAGTTCAAGTTCGAGCAATATTCAAAACAAATATCTTGGAACTTTTTGTTTCCGATTCTAGACTTCATATGACTGGGAAGATTATTCCACAGTATGTTAGAATTAAAGAAAGCTTATAAGCTACAGCTAAAAAGTTGATGACCCTGAAACGAAAGATGATCAAATCTACGCAGGTTTAAAACAAATCGAGCAGAAGCATTTGAACCGAATGATAGCCAACGTTGGTATTCCAAGTTAGTTTGTTGTTAAAGATCAATCCTAATTTTTTGGAATTAAAAATAAATTGGGTATCGGAACAGTTCGTTTGAGAACTAGGGCCTAGTGACTGACAACTCGCAACCATTCCCGTGTGCGAGTAGTAATGTTGTCAGGGATGGAAGGGACCTACAGTTTTAAGCTGAATCCAAACGGCAAATTCGAGAAAGCACTTTTCATGACAAAAATTGAGAATTTGTCAATTCCTCGCAAGAGGCAGTACCCGTGAATAAAAGCTTTGGGTGGCACAGGCAGGGATCGAACCCAAGACCTCTCGCATGACAGTCCAATGCACTTTTTTTTTTATTCATTTTTATTTATTCATTCTTAAACCTATGTTAAAGCTAGACAAAAATTCATAAAACAAGCCTTATGATCCATAACTTACAACTAACTTAATGGTCCCATACGGACACTCTAAGTTAAACTATAACACTAACTACTAATGCCTTTCGGCCCTTAGATTTATTTTAACTTCAATTCATTTTTATTTATTTTTGTATTAATTAGAAAATTTAAAAAACTAATATCAATATCCTTTTTATTATTACTTAAAAACTAATTAAAGTAAGGTCCCTAATATGAAACTTAAAACTAACTTAAACTACCTATCTATCTATAAACTACTTAAAACTAGAACAACCACAGCAGCAAATCTAACGTTTTTTGTTTTTATATTTTATTGTCTATTTTGTATGGTTTTTTAATTTTTTTTTTTTTTATTTCATGTTTTTTTGTTGTTTTTTTCTTCAATTTTTTTTTGTTGTTTATTTTTATTTTTAACTTTTTTTGTATTTTTTTTCTATTTCTTTTTGTGCCACCATGCCTATTCTACTTAAAACTAAACCCTAAAACTATAAAACAAGTATGTAAGCCCGCTAAGGCTTGAAACCCCATCCCGACTACCCAATATCAAGTGCCGATTGAAGCCACCAAAACTGGTTCTCCTGCTTCACCCTATCAGTTCGGTCCCGTTCGGACACAGCCCTACTGAACCAAAGAAGCTCTGCTCTGCCTAGACGTCCCGATTGTACGGGAGTCGCCTATCCATGGTTCTTCGTCTGACGTGGTAGATTAACGGAACCGCCAATCTATCCTGTATCAGACCGCATTTGTCTAAAAAGAGGAATGCCTCTGGTGAAATGAAGCCGCTCAAGCGTGCACTTTCAAAATACTAGTCGTTTGGATAGAACGCCCCGAAAATTAAATTGTTGGTCGAAGACATAGCTCTTGCAATGTGACCTCGAACGAGTTTTATCACGAAATTGTCAATTCTGTTGATTTGAGCCACGCTGTATAGGATCTCGTTGAAAAAGTAATGCACATAAGAAGATTCGTCTGTTCGATATAAGCCGGTACAGCGTCGTAAACACTGCCGCTAGAACACCCGAAACTTCTCCATCTGGGAAGGGGCAACGTTGAACCACACAGGACAACCATAAACGATCATTGGCCGTATGAGGGCTATGTAGCAAATTACCTTCACTCTGGGGTCAAGCCGACTGCTAAAAAACATTTCTGGACATTTATTTTCAATTTCCAGTCGTCGCAATATCGCTGAATCTTGTCGAAATCACGCTGCAAGAGAATTCTAATAACCTCAACCTTTTGGGCCGTTCTGTACGCAATTAGATCTTCGGCGTACGCAATTGCCTTTGTAAGACTACTTTTCAGATCGCTGGTGTAAATGCTGAAGAGAATCGGCGAATTCACCGCTCCCTGTTGAAGACCATTTTTAATTAAGAATGTTTTGGTAAAAGTTACATTGCCACTTTTGACAACAAACTTTCTACCGTTAAGCACATCATAAAGTAAATACAACAATGGATGCCTGCTGCCAAGCCTGCTCAGTTTTAGGTAAGACCCTCTAACCATAGGGTATCAAAGGCCTTTTCCAAATCAACCAGAACAGCACCTGTGCATTGTTGTTTATTCGATTGGATATCAGAAACGAGTTTAGACGCAGCATGAATTGTGTCATGACCCGCCTTGAACCCGAACTGTTTATCCGTAATAATTTTGTTGTCCGCAACCCACTTAGTCAGAGCCCTTTGATGATCTTTTCGAAAACTTTGCTGATGCTCGGAAGAAGACTTATTGACCGAAGATTTGACGGGTTGGAGTTTTCCTTTCCCTTTTTCAGGAGAGGATGAACCACAGCGGTCTTCCAATGCACTGAATAATATGCATTATTCAGTGCATTATTGAAGAGCGTGGTGTAAATGTCAATTGCTTCCATCGGTTAATGTCTTAGTACAACGTTGGATATACCATCGACACCTGCTGACTTTTTGTTTTTTATTGAGTTGAAGATGAGTTGAAGCTCAACCTTCGTCACTAACAAGGGACTTGGTCCCGTTTTCTCGGCGATTATGGCATTTGCCAAGGAATCGTCATTGAACCGCACTGCGGACGCCACCTCCACTAGGCTTCCGATCTGTTATATAATACAGTGGCAAATAGCCAACTTTAGTTTTAATCAAACTATTGAACTTATTTAACTTTGAAATAAATATAATAACTAGCACTTCTTCACTGTTTGGAAGTCAAAGAACGACTACAGTCCAACGCACTAACCATCACGCCACGGGTACTACATAATTTTTGGAATTATTTAATACAACGTAAGGGAAGTTTTCAGGCTTCAGTTTTTTATTTGATATTGGAAGAGCTTTAGTTTCTTTACGATTACATTTAAGCCCGTTGAGGGTCGACCAATCAGAATCACATATAGACAATAGATCAATGTTCTTTTAAGCTATTTCATCCTTTATCATGCTCTCTGGAAAACTAATATATAGCGTATAGATATGTTATTGACAGAATGACAGAACAGAAATCAGATCATAAATAAACAGCAAAAACAGTTAAGGTCTAATGATTGATCCTTGAGGAACACCACTATAAACAGGAAGGAACGAAGTCAATTTACCATTACAAGATCAGTTTACGTACGATCGGTCAAATATGAATAAAAAAGAGTTATAGTTGTGTTAGAGAAGTTAAAATAAATAGTCCCTTTATCACAGAGAAGATTAGAATTTTAAAAGTCAAATAAGGATATCCCAGCAGTGTATTTTTGTCTAAAGCCCGTCTTATGTCATTAGACACATTAAGCAAAGCTTAAACGCAACTTTTTCCATTCCAGAATCTTTATTGCAGAGGTGTCAAGAGTGGTTTGACCTTTTAAATTTGGTTAATTATAAGAGTTCCAAAAAATAAATAAATAAATTGGGTGGCAGAACAGTCCGTTGAAAACTAAGGCCTATAGAGACTTACAACTCTCAACCATTCATGTGTGCGAGTTGTCAAGGATGGATGAGTTTCAAAAGCTTTAGATAAAAAAAGGAAGTATAGAGATGGATTTGTGCTGCTTTTCCATTTTCATCGTAGTGTGATGTGTCCTTATTATTATTGTGTTGAAGATTTAAGTAATGTGAGGAAGTAAAAAAAGGTAGGAAAATTTTAATAAATTCAGACTAAATATTGTCAAGTCCAGTGTATTTCGTTGTTATAGAAAAAATTGCTTTTCCTCATACTCATCTAACGCACTTAACGAGAATTCTGCTATACTTTTGGTCTCTGCAAATCTAGAGGACTTACAACTAAATTGGGTTTGGGAAGTAGAGAATTTACGATTCATATCCTCCGAATCAATATAGTCATCACAAACTTAGACATATTTCCTTAAGCCAATGTTCTTAACTTCTTTCAAAAAAAACTTTCAGGACCGATTTATTATTATTATTATAATTGTGTTTCTCAGATTATTTTAAGCTCGTAATAAGATTGCTTGAACGTTTAAACTAGTGAAGCATTTCTCGACAACCAAAGCCCCTTTTTTGCATCAATTGCATTTATTAATTTGCTAACTTTTAGTTTATTTTTTAGAAAAATTCAATTAAGAACTTTTTTTACAAAAGCGAAAACCTACGAAAACATAAAAAAAAAAACTGATAAAAAACGGGTTTCGACAGAAGTATTATGAGAACAAAGAAAAATATTGACTTCAATTTTTTAAAGTTTTAGAGGGGCACGAATGGAAAGTTATTAGTGTAGGTCACAATTCAGTCTCTGTATGTTTTTGATATCAATTTTTCTGAAAATTACATTTAAATAATGTATTTGGAATTCGAACACAATTTTATGTTTAGGTCAACAAAATTTTAAGGGATGATTTTATATCTCTAGTTAGATAAAATGATTACAATCTTTTTAAGGTGAAATGATTCGTGATTGCAAAACTTTATGTCCCAATCTTTACCTTCGTGAATCCAATGAATTTATTATAAGTATTGCATTCAAAAAATATTGCATTCTCAACTATAAAAATCGATTTCTTTTCTTCTAAAACTGGGGGTAACTCAAAAAAGCTAAAGGTCGTTACTAAAAAAAGAAAAATCGTTTACTTTTCTATCTCATGAATCAATAAGCACATTATTATTTTGTCGATTGTCATTTCGTTGTTTTTTCTGCAAAATCGTTGTATTTTCAAAATGATAATCGCTGATTTGTTGTTACATATTAAGTTGAAAACAATTAACAAAAAAAAAAAACAAATATATCTAAAATAGGCGTTCTGATAATTAAAGTGGAAATATCAAGTAATCGAACTTTTTCCTATAAAATAATTTGCAAGAATTTGACAAACAAAATATTCAAAATTGACAACAAATTCCGATACGTCAAAATTAATCGAGCTGATTTCTTGAAACAAGTAATATTGCATATTTGACAATACTAATATTTACGTTACAAAATCACTTGGCAATCAAAATCAACTTCACAATGATTTGGCGTTTCTATAGAAATGTATTAACTGCAATTTGGCACCACTGAAATGAGTATATGTTTTACTCATAGTGAACAAAATAAACTCAAACCTAAAAAGGACGAAAAGCAAACGAACCACAAGTAATAATTTTTGCTGAACTTGATTTGAGGTTTGCTATAGATAGGTTTTGTTTTTTAAAATTTATTCGAAATTTTTTATTACAAACATTTTACAGTGTCGTTATTTTTATGCCTTGAATTCTTTTTTGTTTTTTAATATGCCTACAAAAAGTTGTAACAAAACCAAATGGCCGTTTAGATTTTTGATACAGGAATCACAATCAAGTAAATGGTTGTCAATATTTTTGATTGTGTTTCTACTCAGTGTGTTTTGATGGTTTATTTTTATTTTTTTGTAATGATTTGACCTGAAAAGGATTTGAAAAAATACTCAGGATCAAAAGCTTCGTTCAATTCATATTCGAGAGGTACGTCTAGGTAGGTTTTAAGGTTCGTACTATAGGCATGAAATATGTTTTTGTCGCCATTTTATGAGTACAATATTTATTCTATAATATTTACATTGTTTTTTTGTTTTTATTTAAAGTCAATCAGACAGACAGTTGTAAAAATGTTGTATTTTATTTTTAAATTCTTTGATGGTCTGTTTGATGGAAATGAATGATGTCATATTGCGGAATACATTGGGAATGAATTTTTTGAATTTTGTAATTTTGAAAGAGAGATATCTTAAATGAGATAAATTTATAAATGGGCTGTACATAATGGAATGATTGGTAAACTTCAATCATTATATCACCGACATTTTGGAGGAATATGTGGTTCCTTCCACACTATTTATTGGTAAAAATTTCTTGCCCATTGAACATATTTGAGATTTACTGGTAAAAAACATAAGTAAGCGATCCGCTCTTCCCGAGACACTAAATGGGCCAAGACTTGCTCAGATTGAGGCGTGGGATAACTTGGACGACGCGAACTATAAAAACCTTAGTTTACGTATATAGTTCCTTTCTGCGAGATTATGGTTGAGCCTACTGTAAGTTGTTCTGAACAAGGATCCACTGCTTCAACTGCACCTTTTACATAAGAGCTTTACTGTGCAATACATCTTCCACATTTGAATTATTCTATATCTTCTTCGTTGAAATTTCAATTTTCATTCGATGCAATTCGTCCACCACCCTTCTTAAATATCATCACATTAGATTTTTTTGATTGAGTCGAATGCTGCTTTGAAGTCAATAAATAATGCGTACAATTTTCTTAACTGCTTAATAAAGCTTTCAGCTAGCTTCCTGAAAATGAAAATATTATCTATTGTAGAGTACCCTGATCGAACTCCCGCTTGAGTCTCTTTTAACAGGTTCTGATCTGCAATCCATGTTTTAAGGCTCTTCTGCAACAGAGTTTTAAAAATCGTATAAGTCAAATTAAGAAAACAAATTCGACAATAGTTTGCTGCATCCAACAAGGATCCTTTTTTGTGTATTGGGAAGATTATAGCGTCTCGAAATTTATTTACGGAAATATGCCCCTCAAATACTCCATTAAAAAGTATTTCCAGGGGTGGAATCGGCTTAGGTTATTGTTGATTGTTAACAGCCAAAATAACCGAATTTTACCTGTGCAAGGTATAAGTCAAATTGATACCTAAAAAGCTGTCACAACAAAAATGCGAGAGTCGTTTTCCTGCAAACATGTCGTTTCTGATAAGATCTACCAGACGCTTACAAAAAACGAATGGAAAATTTTGTCAGTTATCTTTTAAAGGTACAAAAATACATTCTCGTGACGGACAAAGCTTAATAAAATAAAAACTATACTGGAAACGCCTTAAATTTGTCTAATTCTTTAGACACAAATTACTTGATTTTATAGTAAAGTCAGAAATTGGAAAAAGCTTTTTGTTGCTATAAAAATTTGACCAAATTAAATGTTTGCCTGCCAGTCTTCGAAGTGTGCTTTAAAATCAAGATCATGGTGTATAGGTATAGGTCCAAAGTGCCATAATAATTGATACACACATTAATTTGCGACAACAGTATAAAAGGATTACTTTTCTGTCAAGATCACAAATCCAGACAAGTTTTTAGATGATAGGTGAAAGATGAATAAAATAGGACTGAGAACGCAGCCTTGTGGGATTACAATCTTAGTAGCAAAAGTATTTAAGATATAAAAATAGTTCCGAACAGACGCTTCAGTATTCAGAATCCGTTTTTTAAAACGTAAGGGACTTTTGGACAAACACTAATATAAATAGGATTTTTTGTTAACAGTGCCATAAACAGCCTTCTTACAGTGTCAAAATGTAGTCAACAGCTTAAAGTCCAGCACGAAATCATAACTAAAAGATACTAAGACAGTTATAACGTTCTACCCAATGAATTAACAGATTATATAAAATTTCGGCAACGGCCTAGTCACTGATTAGCCTTCGGTTATCATCGGTCACCGAAATCAAGTATTAGTGAGCGTGGTTAGTAGACAGATGGGGGACCGTCTCGATACCTACCGCGTGCTGTTGTCATGTGTTCTTTGTGTCTGTTGTTTTTACTCTTCTGTCCTTCTATCTTGTATTAATATCTTGTGTTGTTATCACCTTACATATAGTCTAGTCACTCAAGGTGCTGTGTTCTCTACTCTGTACATTTTTTTGTAGGTCTGGAACGTCCGCTTTAAAGAACAAATTATTAAAGAATATCAAGAGGGGTTCATAAAAATTAATATTACTAATTTTTGAAAACTCAATTGGTATACAATCAAGTTCACAGGTTTTTTTTGTTTTTAATGTTTTTAAGTGTGTTGAGCAAAAAAAAGAACCTGGAAAGTCATCATGGCAATTTGTAGCAAATTGACAAGTTGCCTTACATTTAAATTCTAAAATAATATTGTAGTCTATTTAACTGTGTTGGGGACAGAATCCTAAAACCCCCAATACCTAAGATTCCCAAAACCCCAGACTCCCCAAAACCTAGAATTCCAACATTTCAAATCTGAACAAACTTTATGTTTTTTTTTTTAGAAGTGTAGAAGGGGTCCGCTGGCAATATCAAAAAAGCATCTAATCATCGAGTTCTAAAAAAAAACAATCTCACATCATGTAGCGGCTTAACACACAAAACAGGTATGTTTTTGATTGTAAAGGCGATCCCTACATTTCTGTTTGTCCTGGTTTTCTGACAAAATCTCCAACAAATGGTGTTGGGCTAGATCCTCATATAATTATTTCATGCATTTCAAAAGTGTGGAGGGTGCCCCATCGAAACAGTCTACTTATCAAAATACCTCATCCAATGAACTCAATCATTTTTCAGCTTTTGACAATTAGACTTACACATCAATCCATCTTTAACATCAGCAACTCTTCTTGCAACCGTCTGGGTAGGAATCTTTTGTTGCTCGTGCGTTTTCTTGACTAGGAATTGAAAGTGAATACCTATCACATCAGTGTACATTATCAATCTTCTTAAACTTCCATGATCAAATACATCATTATGAATTGGCCGAGATTCATCATAACCCAATCTAAAAGCTGGGCAAACAAATTTTCAATCTGGTGTCAGTAACTTCAAATGTAGCTGCGATGTCTATGTGTTACAAAAACTCAACTTTTACAACCAGCTGTAGTTAAGCATAAATGATGTCGAATTGGTTAACCCAGAATATCGTCAACTGGGACGTGTAGACCTCATTCTAGGCGTAGAAGTTAATGGGAAAATCTTGAAAAACGGACTTCTAAAAGGTTTTAAGAGAACAGCCATCGTACAGGGAACAGCATTAGGATAGATTGTTTCAGGTTCATCATCGTGTGCTAAGAAGAAGACAAACTCAAAGATTTCCTGAAAAAGTTTTACATGTGGAAATAAACATTTAATTCATCAATCGATGCGCTTACCCCAGCAAAACAGAAATGCGAAGAAATCTTCAAGCAGACCAATTTTCATCACTCATAAAGAAAAATTTAAATTAATTCCAACATATTTCGAAAGCTCAAGAAATGATACTTTAAAGTTATTAAAGTCCATGAAACATCGATTCACACAAAATACAGAATCTGCAACTAATTATTCAAATTTTATTGCAAAATATGGACACATGAAACGAGCGCAACAAACATATCAGATATTTTATCTCCCCCACTACGGAGTTATTCGCAATTGCAGTTCATCAACAAAGTCACAAAATGTGTTGAAAGGTTCGCTGAAGACTTATAAAGGTATGTATATCACTCAACGACTTCATACATGAGGAGCAAAAGCTACAAGCAGATCTGCCCAACGCGACGTTTTTTAACGTTGAAGAGTTAACAAGTTTCCTACTTTGCCAATGTCACTATAACTGTTCGCAGATAAAAATACACCCTGATGACTGGAAACATCAACAATTTCCTTAGACTGTAAATTCTGACGTTCAAGAATTTGTACTTGGGATTGTGACGTATGGAACAAGATCTGCTCCATTTTAACACAATTGAACTGATGCCTGAACAACGCTTCCAAATTGTTCGAAAAACGTATCACTGACGTGCTACATTTGATTTATTAAAGGCTAAAGAAATCAAAAATCTAGCAATTTAACGCCGCTTACAGTATTCTGTAGGTTGGTCTTTGTAAAGTTCCTGGTCCGTTGATAAGCTCCTGACAATTAATCACTTGGAGACAAATATTATCCGCTTTATTGCCGACATACTGCTGAAAATGTTGGAAAAGTCATCTAAGATTATAACTCCAGATTTGATTACGTTCAAGTTGAAATTCATATTTAAGTCGTAATGCCAAAGATTAATTTTGGAATAAAATAAATTTTATCATTCCATTTTAAAGTTCCGTTCTACTAAATAGTGATTTTTTAAAAGCTATAAGAAAGTTTTTCAAAAAAAAAAACACATACAAGTAAAAAGTCTTTATTTGAATTGATAGTACAATCCATATAATTTAATTTTTGAAGATTATTTTATGCAACTGTTTATCTTGACTGTACCTGAAATGGTCCATCCACTTAGTCCAATTTTGGCATACTCTTTCCAACTTTTTGGACGGTATCTCACGAATAAATGCTTCAATGTTGTCTTCCAATGCGGGCTTGTCTGTATAGATATGAGCTTTAACAGAGCTCATATGGTCTAAAGGCGTTAAATCGCACGATTTAGTCGGCTAATTGAATGGTTCCGAACGTGAAACAAATGTTCACCGAACTCGCCTCTTATGGCACCGTCTTCTTGAAACCACATGTCATGCAAGTCAAGCTCTTGCATTTTGGGCAAAAAAAAATGGATATAATTTCACGGTAGCGCTCACCATTCACAGTTACATTAAGACTCGCATCATCCTTGAAGAAATACGGTCCAATGATGCCACCAGCCCATAAACCGCACCAAACTGTAACTTTTTGTGGATGCATTGGTAGCTCTTGCAATGCTACTGGCTTATATTCACTCTAAAATCGACAATTCTGCTTATTTACGTACCCATTCAGACAAAAATGATCGCTGATCATACATTTTCGGTAGCCAGCTTTCCAAGAGCCCATTCACTGAAAATGTTACGTTGCCCAAGGACCACTGGGCTTCAATTCTTGCACCAGCTCTTTTTTAAAGGGCATCACACCTAAATCCTTCCGCAAAATTTTACACGTTGTTGAGTAACAGAGGCCCAATTGCTGTGAACGGCGGCGACGAATCGATAGTTAATGGTCATCATTAACACTAGCCGATACAGCTGCGATATTTTCTTTAGTTCGCACTCTACGTAAGCGTGTTGGGGGTTTAATGTCCAACAATGCAATGGAATTCAGAATTTTTAGGATTTTATATTCTTGGTTTTCCGGATTTTGGGTTGTCGGAATTATGTAATTTTTGGATTGTATGGTTTCACATTCCATTTTTTATTCTTCCAGTCTTAACATACAATTTGAATGATATAATCAATTTAAATTCAAAATATAGAAGCTACATAAACATTTAAGTTGGTTAAAATATCAACTAAGATTAAAAAAGGTTCAACAAACTCTATTTATATAAATCTTTACTAAAGAGAGTCCCTTTTCAATAGTCCATCGCACATATGTGAACATTTTCAAAAGCTTTATGAGATATTCCCCTCAGTATGCTAAAGGGACCCTTGCACAAACTTCATAATATAATATCATATCCTTTGCATGGCTTTATCATATGTTTGGCTACACCAGGTAATTCATCTTAATTTGGTCTCATTATATCACTAGAAAATGGCAATAAACATCCATTAAATATTCAATTCGAAAAGTGTAGGTTTAGGTTGGTTGGAGTGTATATATTTTCTCCCTTGACTGCTCTCTTCCCGCCTTTCAACCACATTATCCACATCCACATCCACAAGCCTCTTTTCAAATAAACCACACTCCATGGCCGGGCCATTCACCATTCACATTCACATTCACAGTGATGCGTTCGGTTCGTTCAAAGCATCCCAGGGACACCATATGAACTGAACAGAACATCGAAACAGAACAGAACAGATCAGAGCCAGAGCTATACCAGCATCCTTAACAGATTAGAATAATCAAATAAAGCTTTCACCTCATGGGAACCAAACGCAGGCAAACCGCCCAAGCCACCCTCTTGTGGACTTATTCCCATTCCTCATCATCTCATAATATGCGAACGGATGGAAATCTCCAATCCTCAATCCCCATAGAAAAACATCACAGTGATGTGACCATCTGTCAGTGATGTGCCATCGTCGTCGTCAGCGTCATCTTGCTCTTCTCCAAACTCATTCCATGCCACACCAAGAACATCACAGAATTTTGTTTATCTAACCCTGCTTCCCTCTTCGTGCAAAATGAGGGAGACGACACCCACAAGGCGACGACGACGACGACCGACGTATATATGATGGTTGGTGCATGTGTTTGCATAAGGCAAGGATAATGAAATTTCTGTGCCTATTTATATTAATGCATCCATAAATTCATCCCCTTTTGAATGTGGAATGAAGAAGAAGAAGCAGAAGAAAAAGATGAAGCTGAGAAGGAAAAAAGAAAATAGAACAGAAAAAAAAGCTTCTAAAAAGGAAAACCATAAATGGTATTAAAGGAGCTGTGCATCCATATACCTATATAAGGATATAAGGAACATAGGAACCGCACATCCTTCCTTATTCCATTTATATATGTATTTCTAGATAGGATCGAAGGTCCTGGTGGTGGAGATGGAGCTATACCTAGAGCAGGAGCTGGGGTAGGGACAAAAACGAAGAAATGTACATTCTGTTTGAGTAAACATTCCAAACAGCCACCTTGGTAAACAAAATTAAAAAAAAAGGAAGAAAAAATAAAACAAAAACAAAACCAAGAACAAATTCTTAATGAAACTAGACAGGAAGACAGGAGAGAAAGCATCCAGCGATAAGGGACAAGGCAAGTGGCAGACAAAAGTCGCAAAAATGTGCAAAGGAGCAACAAGAGGATGAAAAATCCAATTTATGCTTCTCAAGAGGTGTGGCCGTGGTTCTTCCTCCACTATGCCAGTGGCGTAGACGGTTGATGTGTCACTTTTATTTTCATACCAATAACGAGTGAGGATTCTGTAAACTGGATGTGAAGGATAAGAATTTGCTGCAGGTTATGGAAAAAAATATGTAATATCTTAAAGACCCACGCTTTTCAGAGTGAAATGATAACTAAGCCAGAGTTACATAGGACACTTACGAACGTGTTATTGAACTTCTTCAAAATAAGTGTCACAGCAAATTTAGTTCTGAAATGGCTTTGAAGTTTTTCAGAAGTTCTACATTAACATGTCAGTAAAATTATTACTAATTAAAGACTATTTTCAGTTTATTGACATCTTAATCAGTTTTTTGGCAAATATTAAGTCGTAACCCCTTCAAATCTGCTTTTGATCTACGACTTGTTTTATAAAAAAAACTCTAACTGGGAGTTAGGCTTATAGGCTCCCGGTAGGCGTTCATTGAAGACCTATCTGGAGTTAGGCACAAATAGATGTTGCTCAAGCCATTTTTAAAGTTTTGAACTCAAGCATAAACTGCAAAGGGAGCTTTCCAATCAGAACTACGAAATACTGAAAACCGATGCTACGAACCGACTATTAAGAGTACGATACCACAAAAATTAGTCGGAACTAAGGAAAATTAAAACCGGTGTATCACAAGAATGTGTCCTAGGACCAATCTTGTACCTTTTACATATATGATTTTTCAACAGAGACGTTACAAAAGTAGAGCAACAGGAACAGCAAATGACGCCATATTTTTTGCTTCTCTTATAGCATTTATCAAAAACACTCTAGTAAAGATATAAATCCTTCGTACGTATCACCCTCCAAAACCCATTTGTTTACATTGTTGTATTTGTAATGTGGACGAATTCAACGAGAAAAATTGACGTGTTTTCACGCATACATAGACACACTTACTGAGGTTTTTGGGGAAATTAAATAAATTAGAGGAGAAATTACACGCATACTATGAAAAAGTTTATGAGGCTGATTTCCGGTTTAGCTTGTAGGCAAACCAAGATGTCTACCGGGGATTTATATCTTTATATAGAGTGTTTTTGGCATTTATCTTCAGTAAGGTTTGCCATTCTATGATGGAAAGATATAAAAGCTAAAAACAAGCCGAAATTATTAAAACTTACTACCGAAACTCGGAAGCACTGGCCTCAACGTGCGTCGTAATAATCGTCCTAGCAGATCAACAATTGAGCGTCTAGTGGAAAAATTTGAATCCACAGAAACGTGCTAGTGAGATAAAGAAGTGCTCGTAGTGTCGAGAATATTGCTGCTCGTAGTGTCGAGAATATTGCTGCCGCTGAGGCTTCAGTTGCAGAAAGGTCAAATGTGTCTCTCACACGTCGCGCCGTTGTCAAGTGTTGGATATCTCTGTGACATAATCATCTCCAAAGATGAGGATCATTTCTGGCTAAATGGCTTCGTCAATAAACAAAATATGCGGTATTGGCCAAGAAGCAATCCACACGTACTCCGCATGAATAATCATTGTATCCCGAAAAAATTGCGGTTTGGTGTGGTTTATGGGCCGGTGGAGGCATCATTGGGCCATACTTATTCCGTGAATGAAGATCGCTACCGTTCATTGATAACCGAACATTTTTGGCCCCAATTAGCTGATATGGACTCGAAGGACATGTGGTATCAACAGGACGGGGCGCCACAAACCACACAGCGAATATCACAATCAATTTATTGGAAACCAAGTTTGAGGACTCACAAAATGCGCCGCCGGTCCCTTGGCCACCTCGGTCGTGCGATTTGACTCCGTTAGACTATTTCCTGTGGAGCTATGTCAAGTCTATGCTCTATGCCAACAAGCCAGTGACAATTGATGAACTTCCTAAGAACATCGAACCTGAAATTGCAGCAATTAGCGGCTGATTTATACTTGAAAAACGTCGAAAGTTGGGTTCGTCGTCTGGACTTCTGCAAGCGTGCCCGTAGTGGCCTTGCAATAGAAATCGATTTCCATATCTATTCCCTTACTTAGCATATTCAAAAAGTCTCTTCAATAGTAGGAATGAAATTTTCTTACTTGATACCAATTTATGATTTGTGATAATGTTTCGATTTATGGTCGTCAAAAAACCAATATTGACTTATTTATCGAGAATATTATGAGTAATGTTGACATCCAAAGCTTGTCAATCCAGGTGGCCAATTTTCCGTAACTAGACATAAAATTAACTGTTCAAGATTATCCAAAATTATATATGTTAATGAGCTAAGTGGTTAGAAATGCCAGCAGTGTTTTTTGAAAACCAAAACTAACCGATATCATGGGTGAATTTCAGACCCCTCTTTTGGTCTATTTTCAAGAAAAAAATATTTCGATACAATTTTATATGCATAATGAATGATCAGAATTTGTACTTTCCTTGCTGAACAACAACCTTTGCGGAAATCCAAAAAAGTGAAGCTCGCAATAGGGGTTATTATTAAATTCGGAATTAGCTATTCTATTATGATTTAGGAATTTCTAATGATACACCAAATTATGATGTAAGTTTGTATGGAAATTCAGAACAAAGCTGCTCTTAATAAAACAAAGCAACGTATAGTTACGATCCCTTAATTTTTACATATAAATTGTTTATTTTCAAAATCCAGTTTTACACAGAAATTTCAATGCGCTTTGATGCCTAGTGTCCAAACTTAGCTTCATTCGTAAAAAGAAATTAAAAATGTTCAAACACACATTTTTATTTCATTAGTCAGTTTCTTTAGAAATATTTATACATTTATTTTTATTTAAAAAGGCCGAGCTGCATGACAATAAATCGTCATCTTCCCAAGTTGAAGAAATTTCGTCTGCCACATCTTCTAAAAAAATTCCGGAGGTCAATCAAAAAGCCAGGGACAGGGCCCTAATCATGAAACTGCAACAACTCAAATTGTAGTTGTTGTAAGGTTTTTAGCTTTGAGAGGGCTTCCGTTTCGCGGTGATAATGAGATCCTCGGATATCCCAATAACGGGAATTGTAGGATGCATTGATTTGCTTAGCGAGTTTGACCGCTAATTTAAGCAAATTTGGAAATCCAGGAAGTGTTCATGAGTTGTTCAGCAAATATCTGTAATGAATTTAATCCTCTCATGGGAAGACTGGTTTTGAAAATTATTGTAAAAGAAGTCAAAATGGCAAAATATTTTTTCAATTAGCGTTAATGTTGATCAACTAACATTTATTATTCGCTACGTAAAACGAGCCTGTTGGTTTTTGGACTTTATTCCAATTAACGAACATAGATATGATTATTTAGCGGAAACCATACTGAAGTTTTTGGAGGATCATGACATTTTGATAACAGATTTCAGAGCTTAAGCTACGACAACGTGGCAAATATTTTAGGAAGGTTTTCTGGTCTGCAGGCAAGAATAAAAGTAAAATGTAAATTTGCCACTTTTGTAGCATATGCAGGGCACTCATTAAACTTGGTAGGAGTGCATGCGGCTGGGTGTGTCTTAGAAGCAACCAAATTCTTTGACATTATTTAAAAATTGTAAAACTTCTTTTCGTTATCTTCTCTTCGATGGAGTGTGTTGACTGCTCATTTAAGTCCAAAAAAGTTTTAAGAAGTCTTTCTCAAACAAGATGGTCGGTGCAAGCTGATGCACTAAGCGCCTTATATAAAGGTCATCAAGAAATTGAAGAAGCTTTGATGTCTATAGCGAACGATTTAGGACAGGCATGAGAGGCCAGAGAGGAAGCATTTAGTCTTTGCAAAAAAATTTCCAAACTTGAATTTACCATACTTACAGAACTTTGGAACTCTGTATTGCAAAGAATTAATAAAACAAGTATTTTACTTCAAAACCAAAATATTACCCTGGATGTTGCAATAAATTTGCTGAGTGCAATAGATGAATCTATAATTGGGCTCAGGGACAATTATGATAACTTTGATTCATCAGCCAGACAAATAACCCGGATTCCGAATATAAGGACCTTTCTGAAAGGATGAGGTGCAGAAACTCACGCCATACTTTTTTTGACGGCTCTCGACCCTCAGTAATTCTGACTGGGAAAGAAAGATTTAAAATTGAAACCCTTCTTCCAATTGTCGACACACTAAGAGTTCATTTGAAACAGACGAAGATTGGCCAACGTTTTGATTTTTTTTGTCGATTAAAAAATCTGATTCAGAAGACTTAAAGAGAACTGCAAATCTTTTGCTAAATTTTACACCGGAGATGTGAATGGAGATGAACTACAAGCTGAATGCCTGTATTTAAAAGACTACTTGAAAATTAGTAGACACGAAAATGAAAAAACTGACAACATTCTAGAGCTTTATAATTTTTTTTAAAAACTAATGAAATTGAATATGAATTTTCAAATGTTTAAATTACACTAAGAATTTTCTTCAGTATGATGTTGACCAATTGCAGTGTGGAACGTTTCTTCTCTAAATTAAAAAGAATCAAAAACGAACTCAGACCTACAATGATTCAAGAAAGATTGACATGTTTGTCGCTGATATCAAGAAAACGACATCCTCAGAGGCATAGATTTTAAAGATGTAATCAATGATTTTGCTATTCTCAAATCAAGAAAAAGACCCCTTCATTAAATTTTGTTTATTTTATTTTGAATTTTTATATGAAATATTTATTTTTTGTTTTTATTTTTACTTTGTTTATGTTTATGTTTTAAATGCTGCAATAACTAATTATCTTTTTAATGAATTAAAAAGAATGTATTTATTTCAAAAACAAAAAGAATAAATATCAATTGAAAGCTATGTGATTTTTTCTGTATACCTTTATTACATAACTTAACATTTTTATTATCATAAAGGGCCCCATTTTCGAAAAGTGCCCAGGGCCCCCAAAAGGGTAAAGACGGCCCTGGTGAATTTCAGGCTCGCACTTAGTGGTGTTTAGATGGATCCATGATTTACCCCATCAAGTGCCTTCTATGAATCTACTTCAGCGATGAAATACCTACAGTAGACAGTATAAATATCTTTCTTTTACACTATTTTAGCTGATGAAAATCAATATGTAAAGAAACGGTCCAAAACTGAATTCTTGTGGTATTCCATCGTTTATGTATTTCCGTTTAGATTTTATGTCTTAAACTTGTAAAATTGTAGTAGCCACAACCTTCGGGTTTGGCAGCTGCAACACGAATGAAGAGATTAACTCTCCATCACAGCGTTGTCATTGATAGGTCTCCACATCCCTCATTCTTTCCCAGTTTCAACTCCAAGTTTAAGGAAGGTTGTAATTGTTTCGAAGAAGATCACTGCTGCCTATCTTGGGCTTTGGATTCTGATGAAACAACTGCAGCAGCAGATGGCTCAACATCTACTATAGGAACTGAATTTTCTTCTATATCCGATAATGGAATCTTCTTCAAGTGACTAACGTTTCTTCTGAATGTACGATCGTTGCTTTTAACAACAACGTCATTACCTTTCCTCTTAATTACCTCGTACATTTCTGGTCCGAACTGGAGAGTTAGCTTGTTAGGAAAAACGACATTTTTGAGCACCACTTTATCACCCACATTAACATCGCAAGATTTTGCACCTCGAACTATATCAGCCCTCTGTTTACCATTTTCCTTATTAATAGAGTCTAAATCCCTTGCTTTCAAATCAAGAACATCATCAGGAATGTCTTGTATAGATGGAATTTTATCTCGGAGCACTCTTTTGAATAGCAGCTCCGATGGAGCCTTACCCGTTGTACCATGAGGTGTAAAGTTGTACATAAGGATGAATTTAAGATTTTTTTTTATAATCCAAACCCTTCGTATGAGCAATCTGTAGTCTCTTAATGATTGAACGATTTAAGTTTTCGAATTCTCCATTTGCCTGGGGCCAATAGGGTGGAGAGGTTATGAGCTTGATGATTTTTTTTCGCAATAATTCTTAAACCCATGGCTCACAAATTGGCGACCATTTTTTCACCCACTTCTCAACATGTCGATCAATAAGAGGCCACCATACTTTGGAGCGGACTCTGTGTTTTATTACGTTTTCATCCGGATGACCTTCATGGGCGAGTTATTAAATCTTGGATCTCCATGGATACGGGATAGCGAGCTTCACTTCTCGTAAAAGAATGTTACCTACAGTGCTTCGCTCCAACCGAAATGGAAAAAAAACTGTTGTTGTATTTGTATTCCAATTACCTGTTTTGACACTATTCATAGATTCCACGAGCTCATGGATCCAAGTTAGAATTTTCCGAAATTTCAACAATTGTTAAAGCTTTTGGGACTTTTTTTTCAATGATGGTACAAATATTCTGTTCACAACGCTCGTCGAAGGTTTGGCACTGGTCCAACTTGCATAGTCTGGAGAATGAATCTTCAATGTTGAATTTCCCTTGTTGGTATATGATTCGAAACGCAAGTCTTTTTTTTAGTTTGCGAATATCGTCTTTCTACCTCTGACAGGCACTTATTCGCAAATTAAACAACTTGAGGCTCATACCCCCCGAACTGCAACAAAACAGCTCCCAATGCTACCTTACTTGCGTCAGCTATGAGCTGAATTCTCTTCTTAGGATTGAAATATGACAATGTTGGAATTTTCGCCAATTGTGTTTTCAGTTTTTGAATGTGGTCGTTCTCTGAGAACTTAAAACAACCATGTTCTGCAAAATCAACAGAATTATTTTCCATAACTTCGTCATTGAATTTCTCGACAAAGCGAATCTTAGAAACTGCCAGACGGCGCCTTTTTGCCTCAAACCCATTTCTTGTTTCTTGAGATCGCTTGATGTTTTGTTTTCTACACGTGACAGCAAAATGGCCAATGCGCTTACACATATTACACAGTTAGGGCTGTTCCCATAATGACTATTGGCCCCACATCTAAAGCATTCACCACGACTAACAGTATCCACTGTCTTTGAATTGATCTTGTTTATACTTGTATTTATTTATGTAAAAGGAACCATAGATTCACATTTAACTTGTAAGTACGCATAACACAAATCCGAAACCTCCTGCAAAGATCGTTCTTTCTCTATTAAAACATATGAAACATATGACGTTCTTATTTTATTTCCCGCAATTAAATGCTTACAAGTTGGAATTCATTAAAACCTTTCCCATTTCCGCGATTCAATGATACACATATGGATATTTCTACTTGTTTATTTTTTTTGTCTCGTCTTAGCAGATTCTGACGCTATTGAGTCAATGTCTGATATATTATAGTTAATACTTCCAAAGGATTGAATAGTCAGAAAAGTATAGTATTGAACTTTTTCTGCATACTATTATGAAAGGCTTTTTGAGGCTATCTTAATTGATGAAATAATTCGTTTTGAATAAAATTCGTAGTGATTTTTTTCTAATTTTATAAATATTATCTTCAATATTCAGTGAAAATATTAATAGTATTTTATGAAGTTCTCATTGTTAGATTTTACCTGTCTAATAAAATGCAGAACCATTTCTGCTAAAACCGTATTTTTTATCAGAAATTTTTTTAAATATATTGAAAAATTTAAAATAATGTTTATTTATTTATTTATTTATTTATTTGGTCTATAAGTACATGCTACTTTCTTAGACATAGCTTTAATTAAATAGAGAAAGAAAAACATTGCGTGCTAATAATAAACAATAGAATTAGGTATATTATAAATAACGTTAATCAATTAGGTACATATTCTTTTTTTGAACAATTGTTTAGAACAGTCAAGTTCAATTACATCGGCATATTTGTTAAAAAATTGGCACGCTTTAGTAACCGGTTCGTTTAATCCGTAATTCATCGAATGATGTGTGATGAAGAAAAATTGATTAGCCCTTGGCCTAAGACAACGAGCTGGTGTATGTTTTATAAACATTTCAACTAAAGGAGCACAATCAATGTGTCCTGTTATTACATCTCTAGCAAGTGCAATCAAGAAATAAATTCTCCTAGTTTCTAGAGGTTTTATATCGATTAACGCGCACCGATCTTTACAAGTTGGTAAGGGCAAAGTCCATTCAAGTTTACGAAGAGAATATTTTGTTAATTTTTTTTTGAATTCTTTCAATTCTATTAGAAGCATTTTTGTAGTAAGGAGACCAAACTACACAGCAATATTCCAAAAAAGTGATTTAACAGTATAAGGACACTTAAACTCATAAGAATTTCTAAACAAAAATCCGAGCATAGAATTGCCTCTAGATACAATATAGTTAACATGCAGTCTGAAATCAAGCCTGGAATCAAAAATAACTCCTAAATCCTTGTGATTGGAAACTCTTCGAAGTACGTTCTCAGATATAGAGTAGTTAAAGACTACTGGATTATAACATCTTGTAAATGTCATTATACAACATTTTTTGATATTTAAATCAAGGTCATTAAACATACACCGTTTTGATATACAAGTTAAGTCTTTTTGAAGCTGCATACAATCAGAGAGTACTGATCGATATATCTTAAAATCATCAGCAAAAGACAGGCAACTTGATTTTAAAACAACATTAGGTAAATCGTTAACAAAGAGTAAAAACAAGAGGGGGCCCAGATGACTACCTTGGGGTACTCCTGAATAATTAAAAATTAATTCCGATTTAATTCGACCAACTCTAACTGCTTGCACTCTGTTTTCTAGATAGCTTTTAACCCAATTTAACATCCGAGAGTGAAAACCCAAATATCTAAGCTTTAACAAAAGAATTTTATGGTTAACTCTATCGAATGCCTTTGAGAAGTCAGTGTATATAACATCTACTTGGCTTCGTTTCTAAATTGCATTGATGCAATAGCTCGTAAATAACGTGAGATTTGTTGCTGTGGATTTTCCACTGACAAAACCATGTTGATAGGGTGAGATATGTGCTTTAACAGCATCATACATTTTGGTTTTAACCAAGGATTCGAAAACTTTGAGAATCAGTTGGAGCTTTGCAATCGGTCTATAGTTTTCAATTGATTGCTTAGAGCCAGATTTAAAGATTGGTGTGATGAAAGAAAGTTTCCAAGAATCGAGGAAAACACCGTTTGAAAGAGACTGATTGAAAATTATTTGGAGTGGTTTCGATAAGTTGTACTTACAATTTTTAATGTAGATTTCAGGAATATTATCGGGTGGTAGACTAAGACTATTATACAATTTACCAAGCGCCGACAGAATTTCTTCTTCTGATAGAGATATGATACCGACATCCGTTATAGCAGGGATTTTATAGTTTACTTCTGAGTAAGCTGAGTTTAATATGAAATTCGACTGAAAAAATGAAGCAAAAAAATTACATATATTATTGAGGTCACTACTACCAATGACTTCATAAGTCATATAACTAGGTATACCAAGGGATTTCCTCTTAGAATTTAAATACTGCCAAAAGCATTTAGAGTTTGTTTTAATGTTTGATTCTAAAGACCAAACATACTGTTTATACAAGAATTTTTTTAGAAAATCATATTCCCGACGTAAGCGACAAAATTCACTTCGGAAACCTGATTTGACCTTACTCATACCTTGCATTTTACACATTGTAGCCTTGTTAAACCAACCAACCAACCTTGTGAACCAAACAGGCTTATTATTTTTCTTCATTTGTTTAATAGGGATGAAGGAAGAAAAAGCTTTGTAAATTAAGTTTAGCAAAGTCTTATAATTTCTTTCAACGTCCTGAAAACACAAGATCGAACTCCAATCTACATTATTTAAAAAATTATTTATGCTGATGTAATCGGCCTTACTAAAATCGTATTTATAATCCACTTCAAGATTAGAACAATGTGTATTTTTAAAATTGATACACTTTAACTCTAAACGCAAAGCTTTATGATGTATACTATTATTCAGTAGAGGAAAGTCCTCTTCAAACACAGCGGATAATGTTAAAAACTGATATTTTTAAAATGTTAACCGGATTTGATATCAGCACAAAAAAATGCAATCCAAAATTAATGTTTAAAAACCATGAAAACACATAAATAGGTGGCTCAAAACTTCATGACACTTACATGATTTAAACTTTATCTAGAAATCTAAAAATCATCATAAAATTAATTGTCAAGAACTTTGTTTTGTCTTACCTGTGGTTTAAAAGCACGGTTTTTGTTGTGTTTAACTTTTTTAAATAACAGACTTAATATATTAAAAAGGTAGATTCGAATTCAGGACAATTTAAGAGCATTGTTTTGTTTGTGGAACAGACAAAAATCTTAATATTGCTTATCAGTGTTTATTTGTCCAGATGGAAATATCTCTGTTAAATCTTTCCAAAAATGTCATCCGAAGTACTAAATCTTAATTTCAATCCGAAAATGTCAGCATTTTCTTAAAGGCAGGTAAAATCAAATTTCCTGTATCTTTGATTTTAATGGTTGCTCTCTGCGCCACTGTTTTATTAATATCCCCGGCTTAAACCCCGACCCAACATAATTGCATACCATATGATCAAACAGTCAGCAATCATGTTCATGTAGCAACTCATGTTGCACTCTTGCTCTTGGTCTTGCTCTTAACCATCATCATCAGCTAGACTATACTATATAAGCAAGGGTAAGGTAGGTGGTCTTGGTATATCCTTTTGGCTACATTTACATTCATTTGCTTTGAAAAACGATGCTATGTTATACAGTTCTAGAAGAAACCTGGAATTCCTTTGGCCTTGATGTCTGCCAGAGTGTCTGGCAATTTTCAAAAACGCAACCAGTCAGAGTCACCTCCTTCTCCGGTGCGTCTCCTCGGTTTATTTTTTTCGTCTTCTTCTTCCCGATCCTATGATGGAGCATATACTGCCACTAAACATCCTGTTCAGGACTATGAACTCGTTAGAAACACACGTCGTCGTCGTCGTGGTTGTTGCTCTGCTCTGCTCTTGTTCGTTGGTTGGTTGAACTCGACTCGTTGAAGACAACAACTATACGATGAGGAATATGTTTGTACCATCTCCTAGATAAGCAGCAGACATGTTTTCCAGAACCTCAAAAAAGGTTTAAAAAACAAGCAGAAGCAATAAAGAAGATACTTTTGAGTGGAAAAGCGAGAAATAGTAATTTTGTTGTTGGAGGCAAACACTTCACGGCAGCAGCAACGGTACTGAACTGAACGCAATCATCAAATCGCTCTAAATGCACTCTACACTTCAAAGCCAGAGCCAAGCTAGCGAAAACGATGCTACGACTAGGACGACGAGAAAGATTAATGAGCGTAAAAAGCTCGGTGTCGTCGTCCTTGTTGGATTGTCCTCGTCCTCGCTCTCGTCCTCGTCCTCGTCCTCGTCCTTGTCTTCTCTTTGCCGCTGCATAATTTGTATCGCTTCTCACTCACCTCGAACTGAACCAAAAAATGTGTGTATGTTAGCCGCTAGGCCAAGACCGAAACCAGGATCTAATTCACACCCACTTTTCCTTTATCGAAATGATGATGATTGCATGCAGTGGCTCCATTCTGGTTAAGGTTTTTGTAGTTCCATACACTCTGACTCTCCGATTCTGAGGACATCCATTTGTCCGGCCAACACCCGCATAATGTTGTTCACTGTTGCATCACTCTGAAAGCTAGGACTTGGGCTCGGTTGCGCGTTAGGTATATTAATGGTGACACATCAAGATAAGGGTCCTGTGAAAATTATCATAAGGACGTGCTAGCTGCAACAAGAAAAACAAGAAGAAGAGGGAAAAAGAAGAAGAAGAAGTAAAAAATACGCACATAAAGACTGCAAAACAAAAAATTAAGAAAACCAGGATTCGCGCTGGTGATACAAACAAAAGAATTGTCGTGGCCCGCAGGACATTCCCGAGCTATAGTCGTCCTTCAGTTTGCGTCCTGTTTGCTTTCGCTCTCCCATTGCTCTTCCTTTTTCTATTTTTATTTTTATTTCCATTCGCATTGCTAATTTATTTCAGGAAATTATAATGTGCTGACTGCAGAGACTGCGGACAGGATATACAGCTCCATTATGGGATGTCCCTTTCGGGTGTTTTATATTGTCAGCGTGCTCAAAGGATCTGCTTTGGTATAATTTCTGCTGGCATCGCATCGGCTTCGGTTGAAACTTGTGGAAAAAGGATGATGATTCTATTCAAAAGTGTCTCGTCGAAATGGGTTCGAGGATTGTTGTTGTTGTTGTTGTTTTTGATTTCATCACTTTTTCTTATTTGGAGAATGCGTGTAAATGAGGAATTTTAAGTGTTTAATTTGTTGAAGCATACTTCGAGGTGCTTGACTGAAGATAGAAAAATATGCTTTCCCGCAAAGGATCGCATTCTTAAGCACTGATTTGTCCTGCGAAGCACAGAAGGTAAAGAAAACGTCCTGTGATAATGATAATGACGTGGCGCGGTGGGTGCACAGACAAAAGGACATTTTGTTTGTCTGAAAGACTTAATTTACTCAGAAAGGGAGCCAGGAAATAAAAGAAGGATGTGCGAGGCCTCTTTTTTTCTGGAGGTATTGTGGAAATAATTTTGCATTCCTTTTAAATTTTTCCTATCTTAAGTATCCTTTTTCTCGTATTGCTTTTGTTATTGCATTTCACACAACAGGATGCTAAGGAATTAATACAAAGTGCCATTTTTTGGTGGCTTTCTTTCGTTTTGTTATTTTGTAGGTATTTTTTGTTTGTATATTTGCTGTGTTGTTGGGAAAGATGAAACAGGAAGTAGACTATTGAGGCAGGAAATGACCAGGGTTGATGGAGTCCATTTATATAGTTGGAGAGACGTTTTTCAATTAAATGACCGGAACTGGAAATGGAACACGAAAGCGATATGGGTGCGATTTGTGTGTATTATTTCTGAGTTCTGACTTCTGAATGATGGCAGAGTGGTGGTAGAGGGATGTATTTTTTTTCCATCAGCCCATGAGAGGAACTTAAACGGAACTTCTAAGGCGATTAGGAAATGAGGAATGTTTTCTGTTTGTTTATTTATTTGTACTTGATTGTTTGGGAATTAGGATTAGTTTCTAAACATTTCACAAGGTAACTTTTCAAATTTGAAATCTTCTGGATTATCTTTACCGAAGAAAAGTTCCATAAAGTTTGATCTTAAAAACTTAATTTAAAAACCCAAAAGATTGTCATTTTTCGTAAAACGAAGGTAAAACACAATTTCAACATGACAAAAATAAAACTTTGCCCAAAAAGCCTTATTTTTGTTCTCGACCATTCTCAAAAAAATCCATTTCAAATTCACAACACACAAAACTGTAACCATATTAATATTTCAAAAAAGATTTGCATGACAGTATCCATTTAACATGTGTCCTGGATGTCTTTCTATTTACGAGTATGTTCGTTTCTACCTATGTACATACATATGTTCTTTTAAAAAACAAAGTAACATAAAATGTACACATCAGAAACAAAAATAAAAAAGGTCAACATCCATAATTTGTTCCATCTTTCTATTTTATTTTTATTTTTACTTTTGTGACTAAAAAATTGTGAACAAATAGGACAGGACAGGACTCTGTAGGACGAAAGTCATCATCATTCAAATATATTTATGTATGTATGTAGATCCATAGAAGTATCAAGGTATAGGAAACAGGAATTCTCCATATAACAATCACTATAATAATGTACCACTAACGAACCTTCAATGTTACCTCTATTTATTTTTCATTGAATCAAATTTGCAGAGATTACGTATACGCCACCGTAACGACCGTAACTGGTCGATGGTTTGGCCTATAGACTGCGCATTCGACTTCCTTCCTCTATCCTTGTTTTTGGAACTTACATACGTACATAGAGAACTTAATTAACTGTGTAGGCTAGGTTGACAAGCCGGCAGGTAGCGGCTATCGTTTCGGCTCGTCTCGTCTAGTTTCGACTCAACTCGACTTTGTATACCTTCTCTCTAACAAGTGATTCCATTACTCGTGTCCATTTGAATATTTCATTAAAGTTTGTGTGTAGTACAAGGACATTATAATGTGTATAGGGTTAGAATGTATGCTTTTGGATTGGAGAGTATACCTACAGCTATGGACAAAATAATAGGAACAGAACGTAATTCTTTGGTAATTATGTCGATGCCACTTGTGTAAAACAATTTAAGAATTTAAGTTTAATGGTAAAAAATATAAATTAAAAAAAAATAATATCATAATATATTGAGGCAACATTAAATAGGGTGGTACACTAGTGTTTAATGTAATCTTAAGAATATTATTAAAAAATAAATTAGTTAGCTCAATAGTCCGTTGAGAACTAGGGCCTACTGACTTACAACTCTCAGCCATTCCTGTGTGCGAATCTTGTCGAAGATTGAGGGCATCTACTGTTTTAAGTCGAATTTGAACGGCTAATTTGAGAAAACTCTTTTCATGACAAGAATTACTCTTTGAGGATATATTAATTCTTCACAAGAGGCAGTAACCGTAAACAAATTTTGGATGGCACAGGTAGGGATTGAACCCTACCTGTGTCACCACCGATCCTGACATCGTGCTATATGCCGCATGACGGACCAGAAGGACCTCCCGCTAACATCACAAGCCAGCTTGTAGAGAAAACTGCCTCTGTGAGATGGGACGTGGTGCTACAAACAAACTCACATCACACACAATGGGTAGTACCGACATCAACAACAGAGGTGAGTCTCTTTTTCAATTTATACTAACCATAATCTTTTAGTAGCAAACAGGGGTAACGAACCCACTTTTGTAACTAAAAATAGAAAAGAAGTGCTTGACCCTAATCTTACCAATAACTCAAGCACAATAGTAATAGATCAATGGAATGTTCTTAAAGAGGAATCATACTCAGACCATAAACTGATAGGCTTCTTGATAGAAAATAAAGCAGCAACTCCAAAATCCTTTAGGAATTTCAGGAAAACAAACTGGAATGTATTCTGTAGGGAATATAGGACAGGGAATTCAAAACCCAGACACACTTCTAATTCAAGAACCCTCCGACATAGATATTGCGTCAGAAAAACTCAGAGTTGTTCTGAATCACGCTTTAGAAAAAAGTTGTCCCATCAATCATATGGGAAAAGGTAGGAAAAAACCACCCTGGTGGACCACTGAAATAGGCAACTTAAGGAAAGAAACTAGAAGACTTTTCAACGTAACCAAAAGAACTATTAAAGAAGCTGATTGGGAACGTTATAAGACCAGTCAACGTATTTTTAAGGTTGAAACGCAACGAGCAAAACGTACCTCATAGATGGCCTTCTGCGACGAAATAGAAAGTACAAATGTATCAGCAAGGATCAGGAAAATTCTGACCAAGGATTCAGTCACTCTAGGATCTCTCAAAAAACCTATAGGCAGCTGGACTGAATCCGGTGGCGAAACGCTTGAGCTCCTTGTGATTACTCATTTTCCTGGCTTCGTAGTTGAACAAATATTATAAGGGAAAAAAGAATAAAATGGGCTATTCACTCCTTTTTTCCGTACAAATCCCCTGGTCTAGACGGAATCTTCCCTATGATGCTTCAGAAGAGCATAAACCTTATCATCCCACACCTAGCTAGCTTTTTCAATAATAGCCTTAAATGGGGGTATGTTCCCTTATCGTGGCGTGATGTAAAGGTAGTTTTCATCCCTAAGTCTGGTAAACCCAGCCATACGGAGGCCAAAGACTAAAGATCCATTTAAAACTTTTAAAAGGCTAATTGATATACACATCCGAAGCACCCTGAAACCGGACTATATATCGGAATTTCAACATGCCTACATTAAAGGATAAAGCGTTGAAACAGCTTTGCACAGTGTTGTCAGCGTCATAGAAAAATCACCGAATGATAAGGAATATACCCTTGCAACGTTCTTGGATATTGAGGGAGCCTTCAATAACGTGAAGAACGAAACAATGAAGCAAACTTTAGACGAACACAAAGTCGAAAAGGCAATAACACAGTGGATAATGTGTATGCTCAGAAAGAGACAAGTTAACTCTGAGCTAGCGGAAGAAATGGTGAGAGTAACCACATTCAGGGGCAGTCCTCAGGGTGGAGTTCTCTCACCGTTACTTTGGGTTCTTGTCATGAACGGCAAATTTAATTCAAGTGGAGTAAGGGTAATAGCCTACGCTGATAATCTTGCATTACTAGCGATTGGCAAGTCCCTACCCACTATCAGTATACAAACCGAATACGACCTCTCGTTGATAAGCAATTGGACTAGAAACTGTGGGTTGACAGTCAATTCCGCTAAAACAAAACTAGTGCTATTTACTAACAGGTGCAAAATACCTTCAATTGAAGGCTGCCCTCTTAAAATCTCTGATCACGCAAAGTATCTCGGTGTGATCTTAGATAAAAAAACTAAACTGGAGCCTGAACACCAAAGATAGATTCAAAAAGGCATCGATTGCCTTTTACTCCTGCAATAGAATTTTCGGGAAAATGTATTCGGCAATAATTAGACCAATACTAACCTATGGTAATTTGGTATGGTGGAAAGCTTTAGAAAAGAGCACGAACCTGAAAACTTTGACAAAAATTTAAAGACTTACGTGCACTGCCATTACGCTAGCAATGAGATCCACTCCAACTGCGGGACTGTAAGTTATGCTCAATCTAATTCCCCTAGACCTCCTTGTTCTTTTCTGAAGCTCTCAAGTTTGGAAGCATCGCTTAGGCTTCCAAACTACAGTAGCGTTTCCAAGCGGAGGTCCTGGCAGTGACAACAGCTGCTGAAAAGGTATCAATGATGGCGATACCACGAACTGATTTCACCTTTTACATTGATAGCCAAATGGCAATAAAAGCGATTACTGCAACTGAGATAAAACCAAAGCTTGTTTCATGCTGCCGCGAAGAGCTTGAGGTTCTTGGCGCACAGCACAACATTAGACTCTGCTGCGTTCCAGGCCACAGCGATATACTAGGCAACGAGAAATCCGATGAATTAGCAAGAGAAGGGGCAATGCTTGGCCTAAGCCAAGCACCCTAGCACCCCTACCTGTTATATAAAACAGGAAATCTCAAAAAGAATAACCAGCCGATGAAAGGTGGAACCTTCTTGACACCTGCGGCACTACAAGAAAGATCTGGCCCTGTTTTAACAAACAAATAACGGAAAGAATTGTGCAGCTACACAAGGGATCACTTCGATCTCTTGTGAGCATAATCACTGGATATATTCTGTTAGGTTATCCTATGAAAAAGATGAGAATCAGTTCAAATACTCTATGCAGAGGATGCGGAGGAGGTGCATGAAGACACTCCGCACTTTCTGTGTCACTGTCACGCACTCTCCCATCAAAGGAAGAAACTGCTTGGCAACTATTTCTTCTTCGATTAAGAAGCACTCTCTAGTACGCCAGGTACGAACATTCTGAACTTCGTCAAAGCCTCTAAATAGCTTGACTAACTGAACACATATGTTTTTCTTATTAGCTTGAGTAGCAATACTCACGGCGATCACAATGGATCTGTATTGTTCTAAGTGTGACGGTAAAGACATCAACTATCAGCTCCTCAACCAAACCTAACCCAAGACCTCTAGCATGACAGTCCAAGGCACTTTTTTGTTTTTTTTCTTTTTAAATAAATTTGTTTTCATTTATTCTTAAAACCTATCTTAAAACTATAGACAAAAATGCATAAAACTAGCCTAACTAACCATAACTTACAACTAACTTACTGGTTTCATTTGAACAGTCTAAGTTAAACTATAATACCTAGTACTAATGCCTTTCGGCCCTAAGATCTATTTTACTATCCTTTTAATGTTATTTTTAATGTTGTGTTTTCCATTTTTATTTTTTTTTTATTTGCCTATTCTTCTTAAAACTAAACCTTTAAACTATAAAACATCTCGACTAGCTACTATCAAGTGCCGATTGAAGCCAGCTAAACTGATTCTCCTGCTTCACCATATCAGTTCAGTCCCGTTCGGACACAGCCCTACTGAACAGCAGTAACTCTGCTCCGCCTTGTGCCATGACGTCCCGATTGTACATGAATGAACGCCCCGAATATTAAATTGTTGGTCAAAGACATAGCTCGAGTTTTACCACGAAATTTTCAATTCTGTTGATTGGAGCCCCGTTGTAAAGGACTTCGTTGGAATAATAATGCACGAAAGAAGATTCGGCTGTTCGATTAATGCCGGTACAGCGTCGTAAACACTGCCGCTCGAACACCCAAAACTTCTCCATCTGGGAAGGGGCAATCTTGAACTACACAGGATCATCGGCTGTACGAGGGCCGTGTAGCAAATTAACTTCACTCTGGGGTCCAGCCGACTGTTCTAAAACAGCCCTTTCATCAGACCTATGGCCTTGTTTAGAGCAGCATTGATATACTTACTTACTTACTTACTTAAGGTGGCGCTACAGTCCAGGGTGGACCTGGGCTTCAACCAACATGTGTCTCCAGCCAGCTCAGTCCCTAGCTAGCTGTCTCCAGTTTCGCACGCCAAGTTGGTTGAGGTCCTCTCCCACCTGGGTGCGCCACCTGAGTCGCGGTCTTCCTCTACTGTGCCGTCCGTCGGGATTGGATTCGAAGATTTTCCGGGCTGGAGCGTTGATGTCCATTGTCCATCCGCTCTACATGACCTAGCCATCTAAGCCGTTAGACTTTAATTATGCTAACAGCCCGTACAGTTCGTCGTTATACATTCTCCTCCATTCTCCATCTATGCGTACGGGACCAAAAATCTCCCGAAGAATTTTTCTCTCGAAGCATCCTAAAACGCTCTCATCTTTCTTTGACGGTGTCCAGGCCTCAGCGCCATAAATGAGAACTGGGATGATGAGTGTCTTATAGATGGTGATTTTAGATGCTCGAGAGAGGACTTTACTTCTCAATTTCCGTCCAAAGAACCAGATATTTGCAAGCATGAATTCCATCGTAATCCGAAATTTTTACGAATCCTAAAAATGGAAAATCTCATACAATTTTGCATTACGGACGGATTTCATGATACAGTTTTTCGGGATTCGTAAAAATTTCCGATTACCATGGAATTCATGATAGGGTGGATTAACTCTAAGAAAAAAGAAATATCATCGGCATAGATAAGCGACAAAGAATTATTTGAAACAAAATGCAAAATATTAATAAACTAAATAAACAGCAATGGACCAATATGACCCCCTTGAGGTACACTAGAATTGACTTTAAATTGAATTTAAGAGTTACTGCTGAACACGACTTATATGAGGAAATCTTTTCAACGAAACGGTCGTTGAATCCAATTTTACTTAATTTTATTAGAAGAATTTCAGGACCTAATTTAACAAATGCCTTAATGATGTCTGTAGAGATGCAATCAACTCAAGGAATTATGTTACAGGCGATTGACTTAAACAATTTAGGAATTGCAGACTATTTCGCAACAGGACAATATTTCGGTACTAAATTTTTAAAACTTTTTATGGAAATTTCCAAAGATCTGTTTGCTTTGAATATTTTAGAAACTCATTGATAAGAAGAAAAAATGAATGAAAAATATAAGACACATTCGACCAGGACTGAAATATTCACTTATCTTTTAAATATTGTCAAGTATAGAGTCCTCATAAATCGAAAAAAAAAATTATTTATATAAGATGACTGTATTCTATTCTAGTGTGTTAGAAAAATTAGAGAAGATAGATGCTTACAGGAGAGGAATCTTTAAAGACTTAAATAATTAAGTAATTAAGTAATTAGCGAACTTGCTTGAAATTAACTCTGGAAGATGACTTGAAGAATTTTGAAAAGTCGTATTTGCTGGATGTCCTTCAAGTTTCGTTCCCTATTAACAAAACTTATAAGGGTTCGTTTTTAGATCACACTTGGTATTCGAAATGAATTGAAACTGAGAATACAAAAAGTTGAAATATATCACAAAGACGTATTGCAGTTTTTGGTAAACTCTAAGTGTCTCATCACTCTTCAATAGATTCAACTTCTTCTTTGCGATAAAGGCTGTATTTCCAGAAGTTTAATCAGATGTTAAAAAGGAGGAAGGTTATAAGTACCAAACCTTGGAAGGCATCTTAAGTGAAAATGTATAAAGTTTCGTTGAATAAAGAGTTGGCTTTACTAATGATCGAATTAATATGCTCCATGAAATGGAGATTAGAATTAAAAAGAACTCCAAGATCTTTAAGACTATTAAAGAGGTTTAAATAATGTAGTTTTAGACGCAATCATTACCTGACATTTAATTGGGTTAACGTATAGCCCATTCTTCTTGCACCAAATAACAAAACTGTTAATATCCTCTCGGGGTTGTAGCCGATCGTTTACAGGCTTTCTGCTTTTGGAGACTATCATATTATCTGCATAAATTGAAAAGTTATTGTGTACGATCAAAAGGGGACACCATTATAGATTGAGAGTAGAGGTCCTACATGAGTACCCTATGGAACTCCTGATTTGACAACGAAACGGTTTGACAAAAAATTTTCTGAATTTAACTTGATATGACCTATTTTAAAGATAAAAAGATATGCACTTGACAAAAACGAATACCAATTGCCTTCAGCTTAAATGTAATAAACTTGGTGAAAAGCTTTTAAATAAACAGTGTAAACACAGTTCATATCTTGACTGTGTAATTGTCGAACTGTTGATTACATATAATATTTTTGTATATAAAGTTTAAACTATCACTAACAACTTCTTCAAAATGTTTGGGAATACAGGAAAGATAAGAGATTGGTCTGTAACTACGCCTTCGGCCATATGGTTGGGAATTTGCCTGAGCAAATTTTCGACACCTACTGAATTCGCATTATCCACATGACGGTCTTTCCAAAAAGTTCCATGACTAAGATAGTGACCCGGTTTTAGTGAAAGCGAATAGATCTTATAAGAAAAGATATGAGATCTTAGATTTTCTTTATTAAAAAAAAAAAACAGATAAACTGAAAAGTATGAAATGTTCCTATTATTTCGTCTCTAGCTGTAAATGTCCACTACATGCTATATATTTGAATTTATTTTAGTTGTGTTTGAGATATATGGAAGGACCAAGAGATGGAGCCAGAGTTATGTCGAGCGCACATCAACACACGGTAAAAGCAAATTCGTTTTGTAAATAGGATGAAAGTCGGTAAGTGGATGTATGACATCCATTTATTTGATTACCAAGGACACACACACACAAATATTCAATGTTCAGATAGTATAGTGGTCTTGTATTTTGGCTTTCTCCTTTTAAATTCACGTCCTTGCCCTTTAGAAAACGAAATCACCACATAAACATGAAGTTTATGGAAAGTTAATATACAAGAAAGCGATGTGGAAGAAGGTAGGGGAAGAGGAATATTTATTTCGGTAAGGACAACTCTCTCTCAAACGGAATCTTTCATTTATTTTTAATTGTGATTTAAAAATTTATAAGGATCTTCGCCTGTTAATTAATATTTACTAGATTCTGATGTTAGGAAGGACGATATCATCAAGCTCTTTGAAAACTTACATCGTTATGACCAAAGAGAGGGAGAGGGCGAGGGGGAGGATGTGGAATGGTGCAGTTTAACTAGGTAATGATTTTGTAGAAGGTATTAGATGTACTTCCATTCAGCGAATTTCGCATATTGACATAAGTCTTGTGTCATTCAGGTATCGCTTCTAATGTCCTACCCGATAAGCCAACAGATAAAATGTACTCCCAATATTTTTCTTGATAAAAAAGAAGATAGGTTTGAACAGCTTTTAAGTAGAACTAAGCTCTTTATAGAGTACAATGCTATAAAATGATTTCCAATGTTTAGTGTGAGCATTAGAAAAGATGCAGAGGGTTTGAAAGGAGGTGCTTGTGATCATTGTTTTTGAATTTCTAAATATTGCAATGACTGGGAAAAGTAAAGTGTGGTAAAGCATTGCACATTCGCCTAGTACGGTTAGAGAACAAATCCCTGTATTTGATTGTACAACCAAAGGTGGGCTTGATTGTATACTGATGATTTTGCCTGGAGTCGTCAGTTTTACGGTTGAGTTGTTTTAGGAAAGAAATGCAACTGGCAAGACACCTTTACTAAGGTGTTCATGAGACGTAAATGATTATAATACGATGACCAATCAATTTGAATGCTCTTCGTTCAACACTGTCCAAAAGATGTTTATAAGTTTTATAGATAGCAGCTAGATCAGAAGTTAAGAAAATTCTTGCATTGCCTTAGGAAACCGAAACAGCTTACAACATTCTTAGTGATATCTTGTGTGTGATGCTTCCACAAGTATCATCCATGAATAATGGGAAGTAGGTTATATCAAGCTTTAACGATACATAACAGCAATGAGTCTCGGAAACGGTTTTTATAATCCGTTTTACAATGCTGTTAAGGTTGGAATTCAATGAGCTTATCATATTTTGTCTTTGAAGTTGCACATCCGAAGAAGAGGGATTTGAGTCTGAAACCGAATATGAAAAGCTAAGACTACTATCGTCAGTGGAGGTTGCAAAGACCTAAGGAACTTACTTACTCACCAAAGTAACTTCTCCGTAGTTTTGCGATCTAAGTTGTACAGCTCGTCGTTCCATCTTCTCCTCCACTCCCCTTTGTTGCATACGGGACCGTTGATCGCACTAAGAACTTTTCTCCCGATACGACCCAAGATGCTTTGATCCGCTTTTGTCATAGTCAATACTTCTCTACCGTATAGCAGGGCGGGGATGATGGGGGTTGTGTAGTATGTATTAATGTAATACATAGATTGAATTACACACATACTCTCATACACAAAATTATGAATTCTCATTATGTTATAGACTAGTTAGTTATTAAAGTACTCTTGAACAAAGCACAAGCATTGGCCTTTTATTCTGCGAACACCACATGGTGGCAGCGGTGGTACGAGGAAAACCACGCGGACAAAAAAAATAAATTAAGTTAGAATTCGCGCATTCTTAAAAGATTGAATTTTTCATTGTTGTGCAAAATGTAGGAAAAAGATGTTAAAGTTACTATTAACCATAGCAATTACGCGGTCGAGGCTCCTGCCCAGTTTTCTTTCGCAGATCCTTCTCAATGGGGCCGGTGGAAAAGAAGGTTTGAGCGTTTTAGAATTGCGTCTGGGCTATCTACAAAATCCCAAGAAGACCAAATAAATACTCTTATGTACGTGATGGGTGATGCAGCCGATGATATTTTTCTATCATTCACATTAAGCGCAGAAGATTGTAAGAATTACCTATCGGTTTTACAAGGCCTCGAAAATTTTTTTGTTGTGAGGCACAATGTAATTTTTGAGCGAGCACGATTCAATTGCAGGTATCAAGCAGAAGGTGAATCTGTGGAAAGCTTCATCACCGCAGTTTACCGGTTGTCGGAGACCTGTGGCTACAACTCTCTTAAAGATGAGATGATTCGAGATGGGTTAGTTGTAGGGGTGAGGTATAAAAGCTTATCCGAAAAGTTACAGCTTGAGGCATCTCTTACTTTAGAAAGAGCCATCACAGTAATACGCAGCAATGTATCAGTTCGTCGTCAGCAGCAAGAGCTAAATACGTCATCACCATCAATCAACCGGTTTCAATCAACAGAGGAGGCAGCAGCAGCAGCAGTTCACAAAAGACGATCATCTCAAAAGCCAACAACAAATCATAATCAGAGCCCAAAATAACAGCATCAACGGACCGTCAACAGTAATCGAGGAACCGGAAATTTCTCAGCGAATACAATCAAAAAGAAATGCGATTTTTGTGGTAATGATGCCCACTTCAAGGCAAATGCCCTGCATATGGCAAACGCTGCAGCAAGTGTAATAAGTGGAATCATTTCAGCTATGTTTGCAAATCAAATAATAACTCTTCGAAACATATTAACTCTATAGCTGAGCACACACCAAACCCAAATCATCTTGACACATTTATTGGTATCTTTCATGCCAAGGCAACTGGCAACCGCGACCAGTGGACCGAAGACATTGTCGTTAATGGTGTTAAAGTGAATTTTGTTCTTGATAGTGGTGCTCCCGTCAATGTAATCCTTTCCTTAGTTTTCTCTAAATTTTTTTCGACAACTGTTCTAGAAGTCAGTGGCCGCAATCTTGTAGGACCAGTTGCAGAAAACCAATAAATTATCGGTTCATTCGAAGCAAAATTAGAATGCAAAGGTAGATTTTTACATTCCACGATTTATGTCATAGAACACTTAAAAGCTCCATTACTGTGTCTGAAGGCATGTGAACAGCTAAAATTATTGCAAAGATTAAATGCTATCGATATAAATAGTTCAAATATTCGATCTAACGTGCAAATTGAAATTGAGTTTCCTCAATTGTTTCAAGAATTAGGTTGCCTTCCTGGGCAGTATGAAATCAAAATAAAAAGCCCAAGCAATCCGTACGCTATTTGTGCAGCAAGAAGAGTGCCTATCCCATTGATAGGGAAATTAAAATCAAAATTGGACGATATGGTAAGGCTGGAAGTGATCAAATTCGTTGACGACCCAACAGAGTGGTGTGCTCCACTTGTCATAGTACCCAAACCCGATGGAGATATACGACTTTGTGTTGACCTACACCGACTCAATGAGTTTATAGAACGTGAAGTGCATCCCATGCCAAGCGCAGATCACACCCTAGCCCAGTTAGCTGGTGCTAAATTTTTCACTAAATTAGACACAAAGAACGGGTTTTGGCAGGTAAAACTGTCACCTAAGTCGCCATTTGGAAGGGTTTGCTTCCTTAAGCTACCATTTGGAATTTCAAACTGACCACATACTTGTTTACGGGTCGACCATAGAAAATCACGACAGTAATCTCCGCAAAGTACTAGGAAAGTTGGAGTCTAAGGGAGTGACTCTTAATCGCGAGAAGTGCCAGGTTGGTTTAACATCAGTAAATTTTCTTGGCCATAGAATCGATGGCACTGGCATTCATCCAGGAAGATCAAAAGTTGAAGCGATCGAAGGATTTTCACCACCAAAGAACGTAGCGGAATTGAGAAGATTCCTTGGTCTCGTGAACTACTTGGGCAAATTCATCCCTAACTTGGCTTCGATTTGTCATCCACTGAATGAGCTCTTGAAAAACAACGTCAACTTTACATGGGGTGTAAGTCAAAACATTGCATTTCTTAATTTAAAGAATATTTTGATTACAGAACCTGTGTTGAAAATGTTCGACCCAAGCAAGAAGGCAATTATTTCAACAGATGCTTCCTCATTCGGACTTGGAGCTGTCTTGCGACAGGAAGATAGTGATGGTTTTCTTAAACCAGTCGCCTATGCATCTAGAACGCTGAGTGAAACCGAAAGAGGATACGCCCAAATAGAAAAAGAGGCCTTAGCGATAACATGGGCCACGTGCGAGAAATTTAGAGATTACATAACAGGTATGTCATTTTATATTGAAACGGACCATAAGCCATTGGTTCCGATCTTCACCTTCAAGAACTTGGATGAATTAACACCCAGACTGCAAAGATTTAGAATGCGAATGATGCAGTTCTTATTTAAAATTTACTATACCCCTGGGAAAGATTTAATTGTAGCTGACGCCTTATCCATAAGTCCAATTGAGTCATCGAACCAGAATCCAGAGAGCGAAGAAGACTTAAGGACTTTCGTAAAGGCAATCATTTCAGAGCTATCAGCAACAGAAAATAAACTGGATGAAATCAATCAAGTTGCGAGATATGTTCGAGAAGGATGACCTTTAAGGCAAAAAGTTACTCCCGAAGCAAAGCAATATTACAAAGATCGATATAGCCTGGCGATCAATGACGGAATGCTGATGTATGGCAATCGTTTAGTCATCCCACATACAATGCGTGATGAAATGTTAAAAAGAATCCACGAAGGCCATTTAGGTATCAACAAATGTAGAGCAATCAGTATGGTGGCCTGGATGCACAAAGGCGGTGGAACATGTCGTCAAAGGATGCGAAGTGTGCATTCAACATACTGCCCCGAGGCATGAACCACTTATTCCGACTGTGACTCCAGATAATCCTTGGCAGATGGTTGGAGCTGACATTTTCTTTTGTAAATCGAAAACCTACCTAATTGTCTGCGACTATTATTCACGGTTTCCAGAAATCGCTTTATTGGAAAATCAAACTGCAAGTTGTATTATTTCTAAACTTAAATCTATATTTTCCAGACATGGGATCCCGGAAATAGTACGAACTGACAATGGTCCGCAGTTTAAGCAGCTTGAGATGTCAGAATTTAGGAAATTTGCCAAGCAATGGGGATTCCAACACAAAACCTCGAGTCCAAGATTCCCGCAGAGCAACGGCTTTATAGAGTCAGCAATGAAAATCATCAAACTTCTTTTGAAAAAAAAATGAAGATCCTTACCTTGCCCTTTTGGAGTACAGAGCAACGACAACAGCAAATGGATATAGCTCTGCCGAATTATTGATGAACCGACGATTACGAACGACTTTACCACTTGCAGCCAAGCAATTGCGTACAAAGTCTATTAGACAGGATGAACTCCAGCATAAAGAACAAATTTTGAAACAAAAACAAGCAACCAATTTCAACAATAGACATGGTGTCCACAGCCGCCCAGATTTTCGGCCTGGCGACATCGTTTGGGTTCGAAATCTGTAAGTTTGGGGCAGAATTTTGAACAAAGCTGATTCACCACGCTCCTATTTCGTCGAAACTGAAAGAGGTACATTTCGAAGAAATTCATTTCACCTTGTTTATTCTTTCAGAAAAGACATTCCTTATGTATCTAATGAGGTACATATACCCGAACCGACAGATGATGTGAAAACAAGTAATGTGCCTACTACTAATGAAGACTCTAAAGGGGGAGAAGAGGTCACGAGAAGTTCTGACTTTACTAGACATCCCAATTATCTTACAACAACTCGATATGGTCGAACAGTATTTAAATCAAACCGGTATACATCATCATAGAAAATATACTTAGAATATCATTACAAGTTATTGAAATGTAAATATTTTGAAAATGTAATTAATTTTATTCTTAAAAGGGGAGATGTGTAGTATGTATTAATGTAGTACATAGATTGAATTACACACATACTCTCATATACAAAATTATAAATTCTCATTATGTTATAGACTAGTTAGTTATTAAAGTACTCTTGAACTAAGCACAAGCATTGGCCTTTTATTCTGCGAACACCACAGGGGTCTTATATAGCGACACTTTGGTCCTTCGAGAGAGGGCTTTGCTACTCAATTGCTTTCGGTTATCGGTTAGCAAGAGCGCTGATGTTGTTTTCTGTGTTTATAGCGGATCCTAGGAAGACGATGTCCTTGACTTACTCAAAGTTACATCACCATCGACAGACGTACATAACTTTGAAGCCCTGTGGAACACCAACATTTATTTTGTGGTTTTTAGACTTGAAATCCAAAATAACTTGTATTGAAAAATGTGAAAGGTAGTGAATGAGGGTTTCGTGATAAACGAACTTGGGGATACCATCCGGTTCAGCGGATGTGTGTATGTATATTAAGATCTCCTAGGACTGTTTCCACAATTACTAACGCGCTTAAGTATAGGCGGAATCATAACACTCTGGCAGCTCTAAAAAGTTTTTCAATTCGGGCGGGTAGATTTAGGCGTCTCGTGGCGACCATTTTGTTTTGGTGACATCTGTCAAATCTTTTGTTTATTATTCAGATATTCATGGCACATCAGCGAGTTACACGATTGAACAGAACGATAAAATGATAAAACTTTATTATCAATTTTAGTGTTCGTTAACGCATACGTTGCGCGCATTGCGCCCATTTCGCGGTAGACGTGAGGGCCCTTCCCAGTCTACTTTTCAACGTTTATTTGAAATTTGAAACGACCGGTTCAGTTAACAATCAGTTAACACCCGTACATTCAAGGAACGCATGATCGCCCAAGAACATTACCCGACGCAGTCTATTCCTCGCGCGTGCACAACAATTTGGCCTTTCGCCTACAAGATCAATCGAATCGTTAGAAAGAGGACCCAATCCAGGCAGAAAAATCATCTTTAGTGACGAGGCGTATTTTTGGATGAATGGCTGTGGGACGACACCAACCCACGCGAGGTTCACCAGTTGATAATGCATTCTCAGAAAGCTAACGTTTGGTGTGTATTTTGGACCGGTGGCGTAATTGGTCCGTACTTTTTTGAAAACGAAGTTAGTGAGGCGGTCACCGGACTACGTGCCACATATATGTCATATGGACTACGTGCCACACAGCAAACGACACTGTTGACGTTTTGCATGAACGATTTGAGGTAAGGTTATATCTAGCAAGAGTGATATGAATTGACGCCGATAGACTTTTTTGAAGTCTTAGGTCAATGCGCCTTTAAAAAATAAAAAATTGTTAATACCTCAAACGCAGCTTGTTTTATTCCATTTCAACATCAACCCGCCCTTATTGAAAAACCCTTTATATAGAGCTAACAATTCGAATGTCATTGACAAGGAACCTATTGAGAGGAAGAATTTCTCATGTTTTTTACAAAAGACCAAACATTCTTACTACCTTTAGGACATTACAGTATAATTTGACTTAATTTTTAATCATTCATAAATTTGATTTTTCGCAGTTGTATTGGCTTTAAAACAACGGAAGTATAATATAGAAAAACAAAAGAAGTTTAGTTGCTTCACACGTTTATTAAAGTGGGTTTTTATAATTTAGTTTTCTTTTTCTTAGGAAAATATCTTACAAAAAAATATGGCGTCAATGGCGGTTGGCTTCTAAAATTTGAATGAATTCATCTTCGTTTTTTTGCCTGAAGTTAGCTGCGGTTATTTTACTTTTACAATGAAGTTGGCTACAGTTTTATAAAGTAAGGCGTAGTTCCCATCGTTAAAGTGGAGATCAAGTGTAATGGTCTTCTCACACTTGGTCTCTTCAAACTATACTACAGAAGCTTACCTCTTTAGTCCTCGTAACCTCTTTGGGACTGATGCTTTTAACCCTTTTTAGGATGAAAGTTCTCATTTCCAAAAGAATCAAACTTGTGAAAATATCTGCAATGGAGTCAATGTCCATGTTAAGGAAGCATAGCCATCAATAAAAGATTGTGAAATAATTTTTAGCTCTCCCGTTTGTGGCTGTATGTCCTCAGTAACCTTTCAAACTCTATTTTAAGATCTTAAATCGTATTGTTTAGCATTCCTGAAAAACTCATACTTCACGATGCCTCAAAGAAAAATGTCTAAAGGTCCTAAATCACAAGTTTTCGGTGGCAAATTGTTAATAACTTTTCGACGAATATCACGTTTATACAATTTTCCTTCTTTCGAACTGTGAAATTTTTAAAACGTTTATCGCTCTCTTTTTAGTAATTTTATTCTGCCAAATGTCATAATAAGACAGTTTGAAATACATTATGAAACCTTTTTATTAGAAAACACTAAACAAAAGTTAAAAGTGCTTAAAACAAATTAATCAATGTTTATAGTTAAAGGTGCTTTTTCCCTTTCAATTTTCAAGATTCAAGTTAAATGTTTAAGATGAATCAAGAAAAACTTAATATGGATTCAGACTTCTTTTGTGTGTTTTTTGTTTTCTAATTTTACAGTTGACTTCGTTAACTTATTGTTTTTTTTATCAACTTTTCTATACAAGCTTTGAGAACTTCAATAACTTCATAAAGTTGCTATTCTATATGATTCCATTCAATGCACTTTGCATCCCCTATCTTCATATCCAACATCCTTCAGTAAGCAATATCTTTTAATCCATCAACACATAATTAAACTTTCATTAAAATTACGCAGCTATAACATTTTCTTTAATTTAACATCGCGTCTAGATTATGTACTGTAGATACTTACCTATCTATAGGGTTTCTTTATACAAAGCTATATTCTTGCTGGAAACACAGAACCAAAATCACCATTGAATTATCTCAAGTAGAAGAAGAAATTTTCTTTTTCTTCATTTACCTTTAAGAAGTATGTAGGTATATAGTATAAGATAGATAGATAGGTAAGATAGGTACTACCTTTACCGTACCCAAAAGCTTGTTTACTTAAAATTCACCTTTTAAGCCAAATTGCTCACGCTTCGCGTGTACTACCGCTAAAATGTAAACACAACAGCACAACAACTTCAACATGAAAAATAAAAGAAAATAAAACAAAATAAGGAAACAACCATAAGAAGGATAAGGAGATCCTTCAACAAACAACATTCAAACTTCAACTCCTTATCTACATGCTACGGATATAACATACACACCAACACAAACAACAACAACAACCGTCTTCGAATTATTTTGGCTTTGCGTTCCTTGGTATCGTTTTTGCTCCTTTTCTATATGCAACCATTTTCCATGGTAAATTATTATTCTTCTTCTGCCTTACTAGATCTTCTACCTTCTCCTCCTGCTGATATACTTGCAATCGCTAAGAAAAACAAAAACATTTTGCATATTTTCAGGCGAAAATAAATACCAAGCGGATTGGTTAAATATGTTCATTAGCTAAGAAAGCCAGGTATAACGTGTAGGTACGAGAAAGAAATAAAAAAGAAGAAGGGGGAGACAAGAACAACATGTTTATCAACAAATTGATTGATTTCTATGTCTGTGTTCAAGGAGTTCAAAGTCAAACACATAAATTACGCCTAAAACTCGGCACCACCATTCGTGATGGGAAATAGAATGTTGTGTTTTTTCGTTTTTAGAATGAATATTTCAAGGATTAAGTTTTGTTTTTACATTCTACCCTTAGGCGCATATCATTAACATTCACATTAACATCCCTGTCATTCTTATAAGAGTGGGAAAATAGTGTTACAGAAAGTCGTTCGAATAACATCTTAAAAACATCTCTCACTTCCCTCAAGCTTCGACTCGACTTGTCTCGACTATAATAACGAGTTTGTTATATTATCCTTTCAATTTCACTATTTGCACTGACATAGCTAATGTGATGGAGTTCAAACATTAAGATGGCTATATGCGATGTCTGTACCGGTACCGGATGCCGGATGCCGGATGTGAAAAAGAAGATATATGCCATCGTACTAAACCCAAACGAACGACAATGCTACTCTTTCTGCGGCAACACGCAAACAAAATAGAGTGAGAGAAATTCATGTTGTTCCTGCGTTCCAAAACAGCAGCATTGTAATTAGATGGATGTCAAGATGATAGCATTTAATTAATGTAATTAATGACAGAGAAAGTAACAAGTCATTAGTTTCACCTCTAGATCTCATCTTTGACACTGTCATCGCCACGCCACACCACCACACCGACGACAACGCCACCACTGCCACTGTCATCTTCGCGGCAATCACCGCCATCTTTACCTCTTTCTTATATATCTATGGAGTCTGGTCAAAACGACATAAGTCCATTTTTGTCAAATTTGAGTTAAGTATACAGAACTGTAAGAAAAAAAGTCTACTTTCGTTTGGTCTTAACAGTGTAAGTTCATCTAAAACGATTGAAAAGATATTCGATGGTCCTAATCGCACTTACATTTCTTATTTAAAATTGTGTTTGGTCAAAACGGCTTAACTTCACTTATATTGTTTTAACCAAACAAAAATTTTCTGTTTTCTAAATAACAATGTGGTCAAAACAACATAACTCCAACTAAATCTTCTTCGCTTTTTTGTCGTTACATAAAATACTGGCGGTTCTGTAACACACGGTTTATTTTCAAAAATTAATCATAGTAGGTAGGCAGTTTTGCTTCGCGATTTGCGTGGAAAACATGATTAGTTTTGTTTCATTGAAGAGTAGGTAACGTCTTGTGGTGCAGTCAATCATTTTTTTCAGAGTGAAATATTTTATTGTGAAGTGCAATTAAAAAAAATTATAAAAAGAACAAAAATGCATAGCAGAGCCAAAATGCTTGTAGAATTAGCTCGATCGGGTAAGTAATATTTATAAAAATTAATTTTGTAATAACGAATTAATAGAGAGGAGTTATGTATGTATGTATATTTTCTCTAAAAATGTTTCCTTTTCAATAAAATTATAGCACATCGACATCCCCATCAGAACTGGAACAAAACAATAAGGACGTCTTCAGCAGGTAAGGGGTGAAGATTTTAAATTTAAAGGAAGGATTTGTAAAAGGTTTTTTTTTTTTAAGATTCATCATCAGTGCCAGACATCCAATCGGAATTGATGGAATTACTTGATTTTTCTGATGATAGCGTGGCGGATCCAAATTTTTTACCGCAATCAGAAGCAGTTGGTGAGATTCACAATGAGGAAGATCTGGAATCGCAAAATGATAATGACACAGTAAATCAAGAGGAAACAAGTAACGTGGAACGTAAACCATGGAAACGATCTATTCGACGCCAACGTAAACTAAATCGAAACACAGGTAAATCATATACTACTGCCAAAAATATTGCTAAGCGTGCACGAGTATCAAGAATGTTGGGAGATTGTCGCAACGGTTGTAATAAAATTGTAATACCTAGCATACAACAAAATATTTTCGATGACTATTGGTCCCTTGGCTCTCATGATGCAAGAGCATCCTTTGTTGGAAATTTAATTAACCAAGATAGTAAGAAACGCAGTCGCTCAACTCCAACATCAAATCCTAAAAACAGAACATGGTCTTTTTTTTATTTCTTCGAAATTAATGGAAAACGAGAACGGGTATGCAAAAACTGTTTCAAGGCAACTCTCGATGAAACTGACTCCTTCATAAGAACTGTGCTGCAAAAGAAACTATCATCTGTTACTGGAATTGTGCATGCAGATCAACGCGGTTGCCACACTCCACCGAATAAGACCTCAGATGATGTGATTGAGTCAGTTAAGGATCACATAAAGTCCTTTCCTTCATATGAGAGCCACTACACACGAAGGACAAACGATAATCTTATTTTACCAGCAAATTTATCTCTGGCAAAAATGTTCGCCTTGTATAAAGACACAGAACAAGAAAAATATGTATCAAGGACAATTTACGAGAGAGAATTTCATAAAATGAAATTTACTTTTAAAAGACCCAAACAGGATACATGTAACACCTGTGATACCTTACAAATGAAAATTAAGGTTGCATTGGAAGAAAAGAGTGATCAATTAGACCATCTTAAAATGTTGCTGGAAAGCCATCATGAGGAGGCAGATATGGCATATAAAATGAAAAAAAGAGACAAGATTGAAGCTCAAGAAGACCGAACGAAGGCTTGTTTTGTCTTCGATTTGCAACAATGCCTTCCAACACCAAGCTTGTCTACATCAGTTGCCTTTTATAAAAGGCAGCTTTGGACATTTAATCTTACCATACATGACCTGTCAGATGGAACATCGAAAAATTATATGTGGCATGAAGGAATTGCAGGAAGAGGGGCGAATGAAATAGCTTCGTGTCTTTTTCTGCATCTTAAAAATCTTCCAACAACAATCAAATCAGTTAAGTTTTATTCAGACACGTGTGGAGGGCAAAATAAAAACACAATAGTTGTTGCAATGTTTCTACTGTCCATGCAAACATCCACAATTGGAATAGAGATAGCCGAGCATACATTTTTAGTTCCTGGTCACACGCATATGGAATGCGATATTGATCACGCTATCATCGAAAAAAAAAAGAAATATGCTAACTCCGAAATATACCATCCTTATGATTGGTTTCAGCTTGTGAAATCATGTGGGAAAAAGCAAAAATTCTTGGTTCATGAATTGAAGCCGGAAGAAGTTTGGAATTTTTCAAACTTATTGAAAGCTAAAGCGGGGTTTGTTGTCCGCAAAAAAGACGAAGACGGGAATATGTTTGGTTTCCAAACAATCAAATGGATAAGATATTTGAAATCAGATCCAGGAATAATGTTTTTTAAGACAACATTAAATGAAGAAACGGATTTTCGACGTGTTAGTTTCAAACGAAGAGGAAAAAATTCGTCGAACTTTGTTTTGGAAAATGTGGTACCGCCACCGATATCTGAAGAAAAAAAAAATGACATAATTTCCCTTTTACCACTAATTCCAACAATTTTCCATGATTTCTATAAAAAATTGAAGTCAAAGAAGACGGTAGAAGACAAAGACTATGATCTAGTTGATTCATCTGATGAAGGAAATTAGTTGTATCAACAAAAACACTATAATTTACCTTAGAATTCCTATTTTATGTTTTTTAAACTATATTCAAGCTTTGTAATTACTTTGTTGTTGTTTTTGCTATTATTTTTATTGCTGTGAAATAAATTTATTTGTTAAAAAAGTATCTAAGTCTACAAAATTTATTTCAATACAGGAAATTATCTCCACCAATTTAAAATGAAATGAACAATCCGCTTGGTCAAAACAACATATCTCCCTTAAAACATATGTACAAACATAGATTTGAAATAAAAACATTATATTCATATAAATATCATCATTCCTAGATATATTGCATCAAAATATTTCTGAAATAACAACAACGGGATTTAGAAAAAAAATTTGAACTTTTAAACGCGTTTTTCTCAAAACTAAGATTTTGGACTTATGTTGTTTTGACCAGACTCCATAGATATATGTGACATGTGCCGCATATTAAGTGTCATTTAATGATGAACGCCTGCTAAACGCCGCCAACGCCATCCACCTCCACCGCCTGTCACCTATCTTCTTTTCTTCTGCCTGGATATGGATGGAAAAGAAAATATGAATATGAAAATTATTATCCTTTTTTCCATCATCATTTCTCGCTCTATTCTTTCTTTGTATTTGTCTTTTCAAGCTGAAAATCTGACGAGTAAACGAAGGGGGATAGATAATAAACACAGAGAAAAACAACAGTAAAAGTTTTGCTAGTGATGTGTGTAAACAGAAGTTTTTTTCCGTTCGTACGAATATTCGTTGTGGCATAGAATATAGAAGTGATGAGAGATGAGGATTAATTAGCAAATAGTCAGCAGTCAGCAGGATTCAGGATCCAGGATCCGGATATGGTTGCTGGAGTTGGAGTTGGTTTGGTTGTTCTTGTTGGTATTGCCAAAAATGTTTATAATGGCAAAAGTTCGATGATTAGGAAATAGAGAGAAAGAAAACAGGGATACGAGATAGGTACATATATGGATATGGATTGTGATTTAGGATTGCGGATATATTCACATTCCCCCCATACCGAGATTTTCTAGATTAAATATGAATTAATAAAACATATCCACCCACAAATTATACGAGAATCGGTACCGTATTCATAAACATCCTCGTATTCGTATATTTGTACGTTAAGCAAATGAGATTCGTTCTTGATGGGGATATATTTACATATATAAAAGAAGAAACTATGTTGGATCGGATTTATATCAATTATGTGGGTGTTGGGCGGGGGCAGAATTTTCCGTTAATAACATTTTCTTTTTCAAGATAATTTTCATATAAAGTTATTCCTGCTGAAGTATCATATTTTTCGGTTCGGAAATTTACAAAGTATAGAAATGATTTTTGTATAGGTTTCACTGAAAGTCAATAATGAATGATACACTTGTATAGGTAAGAGGGGCTTTCAATTTGTGTGCATATTTTTAGTATCCCTATACACATGTAATAATTAGTTACACAGCAGTTTTGAATTATTAATGAAATGTTGAAATGGACGTTGAATTTATTTTTTTGGATTGAAGGTTTTAATAGTGTTTTTTTTTCACAAAAGTATTTTTTTTGTGGATGACCTTCATCATATTTAAAAATAAATAAAGAACCAGAAACTTTTGTGGACTTGAAACTCTCAATAGTTACTGTGGAGCGTGGCGGAGTGCGACGTTAGGTCTTTTCACCCAAATTAGTTCGAAATAAAAATGTCATAGCGCCCAAAAACTTTTTCAGAAGTGAATGGCACAAAAACCCAAAATAATGCCCAAATTACATTGAAAATCTCATAGCCATAACGGTTTTGAGTATGAAATATAAGCAGCAACCCTGCAACTCCCACCTATTGGGCTCACTACATGATTTTGGGTAAGTGCGCGGTTGTGTATGTAAAGTTTCTTTAAATCACAATTCTTAAAATGTAAAGTTTCTCAAAGCCCAACCATCCAAAATCTTTTGGCCGTTGTGACATTTGTAAAATTGGGCTTCACGACATTCTACCAAAGTTGAATGTTTAGGCTGTATGAAATTTTAGTTGGAACTTGTAATGTTTTGTAGTACCCGTGGCAAGATGGTTAGTGGCAAGGGGTCTTGGGTTCAATCCCTGCCTATGCCACTTAATTTAAAAGAAAAATAATTTTCGCGGGTAATGCCTCTTGCGAGGAATTGACAAATCCTTCAAGAGTAATTCTAGTCATGAAAAAGTGCTTTCTCAAATTAGCCGTTCGGATTCGGCCTAAAATTGGAGGTCCCTTCCATTCCCGACAACAGTCCTCGCACACATGAATGGTTGAGAGTAGTAAGTCACTAGGCCCTGGTTCCCAACGGACTGTTGCACCACCCAATTTAATTTGTAACGTTTTGAGAAAAAAAGATAGAAACTATATTCGCAGAGAAGCCTATAAGTAAATGTTACAAAGCCCAACTCAAATTCAAAATAAAAAAAGGCTAAGATGCGACCCACATTGCTAACTTCCCAACCCGTCTGTCGATTTTTTTGATTAAAAGTTTGTAGGGTTGGGTTAAATTAATCTTAAAAATTTTAAAATCACCAACAATATTTTTCATATAATGAAATAGTTACCTTTGAAAATCTAGTTTTGTTAAATAGATTTTTATTCGAAAACAAATGTTTACCAACTTTAGTAGTATTTCTTAAATGTTTGCAAATTGGATAAAGGAAATTAATTTGAGAGATATCAAGAACCGAACATCAATTTATACCAAATTTGAGGGCTATTTCATGTAGATTTTATTTCTTATGAAAAAAACGGACTGTTGGATTTATATAAAAAAAAACTACTGAAGATCGAAAAAAATATTTTCTGTAAAATAAAAAAAGTTTGAAGACAATATTTTTAATTTTTGAAAAGCTATTTTTTTGTTAGGTTTTTATATTTTGTAAAAAAACTGTCAAATAGATTTTTCTCAAAACTTTACTGAATGTTGAAAACAATGTTTTTTAAAAGACAAAAGTAGTTTAAAGCCACTTTCTCGATTTTGCTCAAAATCTTTCCAGATGTTATTTACGTTATTTTCCGTTGCACAAAATTGTTTTGGAGATAAAATCATTTTGCATTCGTAAAATTTTAGAGGTGACACATTTTTGTTTCTTCAGTTCTTTTTTGATTTATAAACAAAACCATAAATTGCATTTTTAAAAAAAGGTTTGGTTTCACGTTACAGTATATTATATACTTTTTTTTTAAGTTTCTAGCGTTATTAGTTCGTGAGATATTTATAGTTAACCAAAATGTTCACGCACAGACAGCTTTCTAAAAACTTTTATTTCGACTCTAGAGACCTTTAAACGTCAAGAAATATCAAAATTTTCAATTTGACAAATCAGACACATTACAATAACTTCCTATGGGAAGTTAATACAAAATCTTTTGGGCAAAATAACAGCTAATAATCTGGGCATTATTAAATTTAAAAATTGTTTGTGCGTTCCGTCATTTGCTTTGGGTTTTTTGGCGATTTTGTTTTTACTTTTTGGGTTTTATGACCAATTTTGGGCCTTCTGACATTTTATTAGGGATGTTATGGTTTTGGAGAAAATACTGTTCGAGTAATGTGAAAGTTTTAAAGGAAAGGCTGTATCTGTAAAAAAAACTTTAAGTGGTACAGGCAGTGATTGAACCAAAAACCTCTGACATGACAGTTCTACGCACTAACCAACCTGGGCACCTTATTATATTTACATCAATGAAGTATTGGACCAATTTTATGGTCCTGCAAGTTTCATACAAATAAGGAAGGTACGAAGTTTTAAGCTATGATTTTAAAGGCTTTATGTGATAGAAAATGGTTGACACATGAGACCTGGTTGATTTTGGTAAAACAAATATAAATTTTTAATATTTTAATAATATACTTACTTACTTACTTAAGGTGGCGCTACAGTCCGGGGCGGACCTGGGCCTAACCAACAAGCGTCTCCAGCCAGCTCGGTCCCTAGCTAGCTGTCTCCAGTTTCGCACGCCAAGTTGGTTGAGGTCCTCTCCCACCTGGGTGCACCACCTGAGTCGCGGTCTTCCTCTACTGCACCGTCCCTCGGGATTGGATTCGAAGACCTTCCGGGCTGAAGCGTTGATGTCCATTCGCTCTACATGACCTAGCCATCTTAGCCGTTGGACTTTAATTCTGTTAACTAGGTCAGTGTCGCTGTACAGCCCGTACAGTTCGTCCTTATATCTTCTCCTCCAATCTCCATCTATGCGTACGGGAACAAAAATCACCCTCAGAACTTTTCTCTCGAAGCATGCTAAGACGCTCTCATCTTTCTTTGACAGGGTCCAGGCCTCAGCGCCATAAATGAGAACCGGGATGATGAGTGTCTTATAGATGGTGATTTTACATGCTCGAGAGAGGACTTTAATTCTCAATTGCCTTCTAAGTCCAAAGAAGCAGCGATTTGCAAGAGTTATTCTTCGTTTGATTTCAGCGATGGTGTCGTTGTCTGCATTAATAGCGGTGCCTAGGTAGACAAAGTCCTTAACTACATCAAACTTATAGCTGTCCATGGTGACGTTTTGTCCAAGACGTCGTCGTTCAGTGTCCTTTTTTGATGACAGCATTGGTCTTGCCCTCATTGACCACTAAACCCATCTTCTTCGCTTCCGTCGCAATGCTCAAAAACGCTCTACTGACATCACACTTGATCTTCCAAGTATGTCAATATAATCTGCGTATCCGAGTAATTGGATGGACCTTTGGAAGATTGTGCCTCTTGTGTTGACGGTTGACTTTTGCACAATTCTTTCCAGAACGATGTTGAAGAAGTCGCATGACAGTGCATCGCCTTGTCTAAAACCTTTTTTGACATCAAATGCATCGGTAAGATCTTTTCCGACCTTGATAGAGCAGCGTGCATTCTTCATCGTCATTCTGCACAAACGGATAAGTTTGCCAGGGATGCCAAAACTAGACATTGCTCGGTAGAGCTCTTCCCTATAGATGCTGTCATACGCGGCTTTAAAATCGATAAAGAGATGGTGGGTATCCATTTGAAGCTCCTGGAATTTTTCCAAGATCTGCCGTAGTGTGAATATTTGGTCGATAGTGGACTTTCCTGCTCTGAACCCACACTGATAAGGACCAATCAGGTAGTTGACGAATGGCTTCAGACGTTCACATAATACGGCAGAGAGGATCTTATATGAAATGTTAAGGAGACTGATGCCTCTGTAGTTGGCGCAGTTTAGAGGGTCTCCTTTCTTATGTATCGGGCACACTATGCTGAGATTCCACTCATCGGGCATGCTTTCTTCCGACCATATTTTGCAGATGAGTTGGTGCATGCTCCGTACCAAGTCATCGCCTGCTGCTTTGAATAGTTCGGCAGCTATGCCGTCAGCTCCAGCAGCTTTGTTTGACTTAAGTTTAAATATAGCTATCTTCACTTCGTCAAGGTCGGGTAGGCGGAATTTTTGATCTGCGTGGCCGAGGTTGAGTTCCCTAATTGTCTTTACAGGCTTCGGTTCGTGGCTGGTACCCTTGGGAGGTTTTTTTTACCTTTTGGTAAAATTTACGAACCTCATTCCTGTTGTGACATCCCTCTATCTCTTCGATCGCACGCTTCTCGTGCTTTCCTTCTTTCCCTCTAAGAAATCGGTATTCCTCTCTCCTCTTCTGGTCGTAGAGCTCGAGAGCAGCTCTTGTCCTTTTGTGCAGCGCCGTTTTTTATGCCTCTTGTTCGCTGCGTGCGCTTGCCGGCATTCGTCGTCAAACCAGTTGGCTGTGGTGGCCGTGTGAAAACTAGCACTTCAGAGGCGGCATCTCTGATGGCTGCAAGGCAATGTTGCCACTGGTTTTCAATGCTTAATGCAGGCAGCATAGGAGGTTATTAGAGACTCGATCGGAAAAGGACATGGCAGTCTCTTGCGATTGTAGCCGTCTAACGTCGAATCTTCTCACAGTACTTCCTTGTTTTGGGTTGGATCGGGATATCCCTAGCCGTATCTTGGCTAGAACGAGGTTGTGGTCCGAGTCAATGTTGGCCTCTCGGAATGTTCGGATATCCTGTACACTAGGGAAGTGTCGTGCGTCGATCGCAATGTGGTCAATCTGGTTAACGGTTGATTGATCAGGAGATTTCCATGTCCCCTTGTGGATATTAAGATGCGTGAACTGCGTACTAGCTACCAGAACGTCTCGACCCGCAGCGAAATCGATCACCTCAATCCGTTGTCGGAGGTGGTGTCGTGCAGGCTGTATCTCCCGATTATGCCACTAAAGATGTCTTCTCTTCCTAGCTTGGCATTAAAATCTCCTAAGACAATTTTAATATCATAGCCAGGGCACTGCTCATATGTCTTGTCGAAAAGCTCGAAGAACATGTCTTTAGTGTCTTCATCTTTCTCCTCTGTTGAGGCATGCGCGCATATTAGGCTTGTGTTGGCGAATTTAGCATTGATGCGGATTGTCGTGATGCGCTCGCTCACACTGTTAAAGACTTTTTGCCTGAGTCTAGTTCCAACAACAAATAGACGCTGTCTTTGTTCTGTGTACCAATCGACGAAGTATACATCGAATTCTTTTATTTTGCGTTTTCCTGGTCCATCCCAACGCACTACTGAGATGGCGGTAATATCATCCCAACGCACTTCTGAGATGGCGGTAAAGCCAGTTACTTTCATCAATCGAAGCAATTCGAAATGCTCTTAAGCCCAGCTTCGGTCGGACTTTTAAGTATAGAGCACAAAACTTGGTTGTTGATACACATACTGAGAATATCGAGATGTTCAGTTTCCTCGATGCAAGTGCCATATATGGATAATGGCAAGGGGGTATATTTCGCTTTAATGACAGCAATGTGTTTTCGAAGCATTTAATGAGAATTTAATGAGCTTATCATATTTTGAAGTTGCAGTTCCACATCGGAAGAAGAGGGATGTGAGTCTGAAAACGAGTATGAAAAGCTAAGAGATCGTTAATAAAAATGGGCACAAGTGTTGGAGATAAAACAGAGCCCTGAGGCACACCAGCATTTATTTTAAGGTTTTCAGACTTGAATCCATCCAATACAACTTGTATTGAACAATTCGAAAGATAATTACTAATCCAATGAAGGAGTGAATTGTGAAAACCAAAAGCACGCATTTTCGATAAGAGACCCTTATGCCAAACACTATCAAATGCCTTTCAAATATCAAGTGCAATAATCTTACTTTCTCCAGAAAGATAAAAAGATTTGTTCCACTGTTCGGTGAGATGAACCATGAGATCAAGATATTTCTTAAGCTGATAATTAATCAGCGTTTCCATGACCTTAGAAAGAAGGAACGTAAGTGCAATCGGTCGGAATTTTGACGGTGAGGAAGATTCGTTTTTTTTAGGAATAGGCTGGACAAATGCGGTTTTTCATCCGCTCGGAACGAGACCTGAGGAGTAGCACAGAAAAAAAAGCTTACGCAATGGTTTTTCCAGCGTTGGGATACCATCCGGACCAGCAGATTTATGTATGTTAAAATCTTTTAAGACTATCGCTTCAATACGAGTGCGAAAAAAGATTTGCCCCATAGAATCATTAACTCACTCAAGTACAGTCGGAGTATTTCACGAATGTTAAATGCCTTACCACACTCTGTCCGACCATGTCATTGCAATATTCATGAATTCATAGCCAATGTACTCCCAAACCTCGGCATATAAAACTGTAGGTCCCTTCCATTTCTGACGTTATTACTCGCACACAGGAATGGTTGAGAGTTGTAAGTCACTAGGCCCTGGTTCTTCATGGACTGTTGCACCACCAAATTTTTTTTCTTTTATAACTTATCAACTGATAGATAACAATTGATCAATTGATAGTTGAAACTCAATATAAAAGTGCTTCATTATGTCGTCTGTTCATACGGAGCTGTTGTTACGGAGCTGAATTGCCACTAGAATTTTTGTCCGTCAACCTAGAAGCCGTTAAAGAAGAAGCCAAAATAAAATTAATGAATTTTCTTTTGACAAATTTTGTAAACCATATAAATTACTAGAAATGGCGTATTTGGAGCACGTTCTAGGAAAAACCCCACCTATAAGTCCTTTAGTTAAATTTTAATTGAGCAAAAACCCTCTAACGACTTGCAGTCCTATATCAAAACAAAACTAAGGTATTTCAAAATTAAACTCCCAGAAAAGTTATACGATTATAAACTATTGAAAAAGCGAGAAAGGTATACCGTTTTACTTATACCATTTATGGTTGTCTATAATTTACCAAAATTTAGGTCAAACAGAGAAATACCACTTCCTGTGTACAAATGCAAACAACACAAAAGCCCAACACGCATTTGCATTAAGTTCCTTATAAACGTCATCGTCGATGTTTGTTGTTGTTTTAGTTTGGACTTACATTTATGGCTTCCTCAAATAATGTAAAGAGCCTCCTCTATTGCGAGGAGAATATTGTATAACTAAAATACAATTCGTCCGTCGTCGTCGCCGTAGCTCTTCTCATGCCTTGATGGCGAATGGGCCTAAACATTGACTTTCTATTCATTCCATTTGTACTTACAATTTACAGGGAACATCATCCATTCATCCATTTATGGGGTGATTCAGGAAGGCAGTCAGGCGTTAGGCGGACTTTATACTATACCAACTATACCTGGTTTAACTCTTCACTTCGTGCATCATCATCATCATCATCATCATCAGGAGGAAGACTGCGCATACAATTTCCCGAGGCCCATTATGCCTGCATTGCAGTTTTCCTGATGAATAACTATTAAATTACTCCTTGCACTGTATTACCTACATCTATGTGCATTTACTAAACTGCTTCTACTGCTACTGTTCTCGAAAGTTCTATAGGTTCTAGCAGATCCTCTGCCCGGATGTTGGTGGCGTGGTGATGATGTAGATGGATGAGGCGAACCCGGGGAGGCATAGACCAAATAAAATTGGGAAGTAGCACACATATTCCAGTGTGCATTCTGGGTGCACCTTTGAGTTTACCCAGCGATGCATTTTATGTGTGCTGTGCATTGTGTGTGCCAGCCAGACTGCACCGGTTTCGGTTTCGGCTTCATCTTCTGATTCAGCTTCAGCTTGAGCTCCGGCACCAGGAACCGACAACCAACAACCGACATGTAGAACTGGCAGAACTGGCACCCACTAAAAAAGCCTTTTTCAATGTGAGTGCAATATTATAAAAGGATAACATATCCTTAAGTTGTGTCGTCGTAGTTGTAGTCGTAGTCGTAGTCTCCGTCGTTGTCAGAGGAAATTTTCCCATTTTCTTTTCTTTATTGTTTAACGTATATACGTAACGTATAGGAGTACCTTACTATACCCAATGAACACACCCCAACCAACCTGTTCGTTAACTATGTTCCGTCCCAAGGCCCAGGCAGCTAGCAGAAAAGACCAAGGAATAAAAAGCACTCTTTCTGGGCTGACTTCGAAGAAGAAGACAAAATCCTTTTGGCGTAATTAAAACTGCCAGACGTTTTCATAAACAGGCGTTCCACTGGTATTTACTGTTTATGTAGGAATAGTTTTTTAATTTCTACTCTATTCTATATTACTTGTTGGGGAACTGATGCTATGGTTGTGGGAGTTTGGTCCTGAGTCTTATAACGTTAACGTTAAGTTACCCTGCAGCTCCCACCTACTTCATCGCATGTCACCAATAATATTATAGTTTTTTGGTCGTTCAACAATTTCAACTGGAAAATAAAAAACTACCGAACCTTAAAAAACATAAACAAATACAAAAAAAACTCAGATATTTTGTTTTGTGCACCAAAAAGTTAAAATTAGTTTTTCTTCGGTGATGTAATTAAACATTTTTTTGACAGTTTGTACTTTAGAAAAGAAGTTAAAGGAAGGCCGAGGAGGCCAAGGCACAAGTAGAGCTTATTTTGTATATGTACGTTACGCAGACTTTAAACCCTGAAGGGTGTTTTTTTTTAGTATTTTATTTTTTTGTTGTTTATAATTTTTCGTAAGTTTTTATTTTTATGCTCAAGTAGTGGCAAATATTTTATTTATGAAGTGTTGACTGTTTTGAGTTCAGCTTTTGTGTGTGTTAAAAGGTAAATTGTTTAATATAGTGAAAAGTTAAATTTAAAGTTAAAGGTGCACTTGAGAGAAAGGCAAATGATGTCGCAAAAGAAAAAGGAACAAGGTCAGAAAAAGGAATATAAACTGAAAAAATAATAATTAGTAAACATCTAGGTAGCCCCTTATTCTATCACTGTCAAAATGAAAACGTAGGTTAAAGGAAGTAAGGGATTTCTTAGCTTGTGATAACTATTTCTAAAGAGAGTTAACATTTGTATGGATTTTTTGATAGGTTGCTTTTTTCTTCTATTTACATTTAGTAACAGAATTTTGATTTTGTTTTAAGGGCTTAAGGTTTATACTTGGTGGGAAAGTTAGAAACGCTTGCCTATCAGCACGTAGTGACAGCGTCTCCAAGAAAAAGTGTATAAAACGTAAAAAAATTCAGAAAATAAAAAGAGGGGAGTGGTGTTAAATTCAAATACATTTCATTTGGACGCTCCGATTCTCTGATTTCAAATATGGTTTCGAAGAGGTCAAGGTGGCTACATTCAATCGACAGGGATCAAGTTCAGGGTGTCTGATGGCAGATTTAAGTTTTCAAATGCGCTTCTCCATAGAGGCATTTTTCAATAGTAGGTAACGATTCACACTTTGATATACGACGAAAAAGTGAGAATGAGTGAATTGTAATTGTTCGTGGGTGCAGAGGTTTCGCTTAACTGCTTCGGCTGTGAACACTCTACGGCCGGGCCAATCAGTCGATCTTCAAGGACTCCTAAAAACATTCAAGTGGTTGAAGAAAGGTTATGTGAAAATTCAGGAATTTGGAAAAAGGAAAGGGCGGTCTTACTGGGACTTAAAAGAGCGATAATTGATGAATTTTTAAAAAATGAGTTTAAAGTTTCATTTATTTAAAACTGAAATTGTTTAAAAACTCAAAGAAAGTGATTTTGTTTCACGCAAACATTTGTGTGAGACCATGTTGGAGCGTTTTCGTACTATGAATTGAATTTTTTGGAGCGACAAGGATTATTACGGCCTCGTTTATAAACAAAACTGCGTTACTTTGATCCAAGAACCCATAATCCTAGACTGAAACACTAACACAATGCATTGTCCTAGGTTAACTGTTTGGTGTGTCTTATGCACGCATGGAATATTGGACCTTTTTTTTCGAAAATGCTCAGTTACCGACATATGATTACGGATTTTTTTTTGCCGAAACTGCAAACTCATCCATCGATCGTTTACATGGCACACGTGGTTCCAAAAGGATATTGCCACTAGAGATTCGATGAATTTGTTTCGGCAATATTTCCCTCAGTAGTACCCGTGGCATGATGGTTAGTGCGTTGGACTGTCGTGCAAGGGGTCTTGGGTTCAATCCCAGCCTGTGCCACCTTAATTTTAAAAAAAATAATTCCTGACAACAGTACTCACACACAGGAATGGTTGAGAGTTGTAAGTCACTAGGCCCTGGTTCCCAACGGACTGTTGCTCCACCCAATTTAATTTATTTAAGATTTCCCTCAAAAACTTATCAGTCGCTTTTTGTCCGACTTAAGCTAAATGTTTTTTTTTATGTGGCTACCTTGAAAAGCAACAATCCGCCAACTCAATTGAACCTTAAAGAAATCATTCGTCCATAAATCAGCTTAATTGAAAACAGTTTACAGCAGCGTGCGGTGCGTAACACAAGGCTCCGTTTTGAACAGTCCGTGAAACTCGACGGAAGACATTTAAATAAAATAATGTTTTGAAAATTGAAGTCCGCATTATTGGTATGTATTTTAATTTATAACTTACACGTACTTAAGGGGTTACTAGTACACTTGACATGTCTTAAGAAGGAGAGTTAGAAAAATATAGACAACGATTTTAGGGAAAATGCCGGTGGAAATTTGGATTTGAATATCAAAATATGAAGGAAGATTAGGGTTTGATAAGGCATTCCACTTCATTGGCGTGTGACACTAAAAACGAATCTCTGTATTTGAAAGTACGTCCAAAATTTAACTTTAAATTTGTGAAGTATAACATAGTTTCAATAGCCGCCGCGGCTTCACTGAGTGATGTCTTGTTTTCGATGACTTTGATGCATAAATCACACTAAATTTGACCGATGGCAACTATTATGTAGTCTATGAGCACATAGAAATGTGAATTGTGACTAAATAAAGCCCCAAATTAAAAAGTCTAAAGGGTGGCCAATTCACGACGACGCATTGGTGCGAGGTAGCCATGCCTTTAATATCTATTGTGGTTTGAGCTATGTGACTAGCGCCATCCTTTTGAAACCATGTCTTCGGTGTCCATATCATCAAATTCAGTCCTCAAGAACATTATTTCCGAAAAAGAATACACCGATAAGGCCACCATCCCAAAATTTATTCTTTCTTGCCTTAATCCAACCTACTTGTTGTAGCGTTTCGGTGCACCTAATACCAATCAACCTATTTACAAAAATAATAGTGGTTTGAGCGTAGAATTGTCTTGACAGAGGTCACCTATTTTTTTTCACAGAAACTGCCTCTTTTCCAAAAGTAATTCTTGTCATGAAAAGTGCTTTCTCAAATAAACCGTTACAATTTATCATAGAAAGTGTAGGTCCCTCCTACTTTCACATTAATCGCACAGCGTTAGCTCTTATCGCCCAAAATTATATCACCCAAATCCTAAAATATCATAAAGTCCAAAATTGATTTGATCGTATGCCCAAATAATTAAAAAAACGCCAAAAAGCCCAGAGCGAATGGTGTAATTCTCAAATAAATTTTAAATAAAAGAACGCACAAATTATTAGCTGACATTTTGCCCAAAAAAGGGAGAGGGGAGAGGTGTTTCCACTTAGGCACCTCTTCTTATCCAGACGGCAGCGGATGAATTCTCGAGATAGAATTACCGTTGTCGTCATCTTTGGTGGCATAATCGGATTTAGGTTGATCGAATTCGATACGGGGCGAGACGTTCTGGTAGCTAGTACGCAGTTCACGCATCTTAATATCCACAAGGGGACATGGAAATCTCCTGATCAATCAACCGTTAACCAGATTGACCACATTGCGATCAACGCACGACACTTCTCCAGTATACAGGATATCCGAACATTCCGAGGGGCCAACATTGACTCGGACCACTACCTCGTTGTAGTCAAGGTACGGCTACGAATATACCGATCCAAGCCAAAACAAGGAAGTACTATGAGAAAATTCGACGTTAGACGGCTACAATCGCAAGAGACTGCCATGTCCTTTTCCGATCGAGTCTCTAATAATCTCTTAAGAAATCCTATGCTACCTGCATTAGGCATTGAAAACCAGTGGCAACATTGCCTTGCAGCCATCAGAGATGCCGCCTCTGAACTGTTAGGTTTCACACGGCCACCACAGCCAAACCCCTGGTTTGACGACGAATGCCGGCAAGCGCACGCAACGAAACAACAGGCATACAAAACGGCGCTGCACAAAAGGACTAGAGCTGCTCGCGAGCTCTGCGAGCTGAAGAGGAGAGAAGAATACCGGCTTTTTAGACGGAAAAAAGAGAGCATGAGAAGCGCGTGATCGAGGAGATAGAGGGATGTCACAATAGGAATGAGGGTCGTAAATTTTACCAAAAGGTAAAAAAACAAGGGTACCAGCCACGAACCGAAGCCTGTAAATACGTTCAGTGGAACTGCAGTCTATGTTGAGAAAATGGAAAGACCACTTCTCCAAATTATATAATCGCGATGAAGAACTGAATTCCGCTGTAAGGGAGATAGAACCACTCAACCTGGGCGACGCAGATCAACAATTCCGCCTACCCGACCTTGACGAAGTGAAGATAGCTATATTTAAACTTAAGTCAAACAAAGCTGCTGGAGCTGACGGCATAGCTGCCGAACTATTCAAAGCAGCAGGCGATGACTTGGTACGGAGCATGCACCAACTCATCTGCAAAATATGGTCGGAAGAAAGCATGCCCGATGAGTGGAATCTCAGCATAGTGTGCCCGATACATAAGAAAGGAGACCCTCTAAACTGCGCCAACTACAGAGGCATCAGTCTCCTTAACATTTCATATAAGATCCTCTCTGCCGTATTATGTGAACGTCTGAAGCCATTCGTCAACTACCTGATTGGTCCTTATCAGTGTGGGTTCAGAGCAGGAAAGTCCACTATCGACCAAATATTCACACTACGGCAGATCTTGGAAAAATTCCAGGAGCTTCAAATGGATACCCACCATCTCTTTATCGATTTTAAAGCCGCGTATGACAGCATCTATAGGGAAGAGCTCTACCGAGCAATGTCTAGTTTTGGCATCCCTGGCAAACTTATCCGTTTGTGCAGAATGACGATGAAGAATGCACGCTGCTCTATCAAGGTCGGAAAAGATCTTACCGATGCATTTGATGTCAAAAAAGGTTTTAGACAAGGCGATGCACTGTCATGCGACTTCTTCAACATCGTTCTGGAAAGAATTGTGCAAAAGTCAACCGTCAACACAAGAGGCACAATCTTCCAAAGGTCCATCCAATTACTCGGATACGCAGATTATATTGACATACTTGGAAGATCAAGTGTGATGTCAGTAGAGCGTTTTTGAGCATTGCGACGGAAGCGAAGAAGATGGGTTTAGTGGTCAATGAGGGCAAGACCAATGCTGTCATCAAAAAAGGACACTGAACGACGACGTCTTGGACAAAACGTCACCATGGACAGCTATAAGTTTGATGTAGTTAAGGACTTTGTCTACCTAGGCACCGCTATTAATGCAGACAACGACACCATCGCTGAAATCAAACGAAGAATAACTCTTGCAAATCGCTGCTTCTTTGGACTTAGAAGGCAATTGAGAATTAAAGTCCTCTCTCGAGCATGTAAAATCACCATCTATAAGACACTCATCATCCCGGTTCTCATTTATGGCGCTGAGGCCTGGACCCTGTCAAAGAAAGATGAGAGCGTCTTAGCATGCTTCGAGAGAAAAGTTCTGAGGGTGATTTTTGTTCCCGTACGCATAGATGGAGATTGGAGGAGAAGATATAAGGACGAACTGTACGGGCTGTACAGCGACACTGACCTAGTTAACAGAATTAAAGTCCAACGGCTAAGATGGCTAGGTCATGTAGAGCGAATGGACATCAACGCTTCAGCCCGGAAGGTCTTCGAATCCAATCCCGAGGGACGGTGCAGTAGAGGAAGACCGCGACTCAGGTGGTGCACCCAGGTGGGAGAGGACCTCAACCAACTTGGCGTGCGAAACTGGAGACAGCTAGCTAGATACCGAGCTGGCTGGAGACGCATGTTGGTTGAGGCTCAGGTCCATCCCGGACTGTAGCGCCACCTTAAGTAAGTAAGTGGGTAAATAAATAGTGGCAAATTTAAAGGGCGATTTTTTAGCTATTATTTTCTTGGCAACACGGGTTTTATCAGCTGACGCACGTTTTGTGGTTTGTTTCACTGTCAAACATCTTCAGTTTGGTCTATAATTTACCCAGGAATCGCCCTACGAACGCTTGCCAATTATTCAATTTATCAAAATGCGTGCTCTGTTAAGAAAGTTCATCTTACGCTTATTTGATTTTATGGTCAGTTACGTAAATATGGTCAGGATACATAAATAAGCAGAATTATCGATTTTGAAGTAAATATCAACCCGCCAAAATAAAATATAATAAAATAGCCGAACAGGGTTACCAAACATCCTTCTTTTGTAAGAATAGTACAGGGGCTACTATGTAACTCGATTCTATTCTCATTTCCGATTCTACTTTTAAATCGTACTACGTATGAAAACAGAATCGGATGCCGGTTATACCAACTTGTTTTTAAAAAAATGTACTTTCAAACGAGTATCGTGATGTTTGACAGTTTAAAACACAAAAAAAAACATACAATTTTTGGTCTTTCTAAAGACGGATTTACATCTGTTCTTACTTAACACCATATCATCCGACATGACTTCTCGTAGAAGGTAAAATGCCGCTCCCATTATCATTAAGTTATCAGTAGCATTGAATTTGTTGGCAACAGGATGGTACCAAAACTAAATCGGTGGTGACAAGAACGCTGGAACTGCACAGCAAACCATGTTAAAAATGTTTGCCAAAGTTTTGACTTCAATATAAAGAGTCACGTGCCAGCTTATGATGAATTTTGAAATGAAATAGGAAGAGTAGCGAAAGTCCAAACGCTATTTTTGGCAAAAATTACGAATTCCCGGTGTAATTGGGTGGTAGATGGAACTCATATTTAACATTTAACACTTTGACAAAAAAAATTCGCTCGCAAACACATTTGATGTAGAGTGATTATTTTCGATTTTGTCTTGTTTTGAATTCTACTTTCGAGATACGTAGTTCCTTGTTTATTCGAAAGTTCATAAGAATATAGTTGGCACTACACTAGAACTATTCGATTCTCGTTGCTTCGAAAGTAGTCAAATAAGAGACAAGAATCGAGTTACATAGTAGGACCCCAGTTTTTCAACTCAAAAATATATAACAATTATTGAGATATCTTAGACGCCCATTTCCGACATTTTGAAGTTTGTCGTCTTTTTTATATTTTCAATGTGGTAACCCTACGTCACAAAAATGATAACACTCCACAAAAATAAAACACATCTTATATGACTAATTCGTATCGTATATTTCCTCGTGTATGCTTCTTTTTAACGATCTTATAAAATACTGTAGATTTTGTCTCAGGACTTCTTTGTCATTCTCATCAAAGTTAGAATCACTCATTATACATTGCGTTGCATGGTCAAGTGCTTCCTTCAACTTAAGAATCTTTAAACGAATTAAAAGAAAGAAAAATATATTATATCGCATGATACAAGAGTCAGCTTCACATCACATAATAGATGTATACCTCTCGATTCTTGTTCGCATGAAGCCGCAGATACTTGCAGCACAATTGCTCGACACGTTTCAGGACGCCCTTGTATTCATCCATTAAATTGTCGTACTTGGCTCGGAGCATCTCAATTTCACATTGCGTCTCCCTTAGTTTGGCATCCTTCTTAGCCAGTTGGCGATGTCCTTTTTTATACGACGTTGATAGCTCCTGATATCTAAAGGATAAATTTCCCAGTGACGAACAAACAAGGACCAAAAGAAAATATGTACACTCTTATGTACCTAAAGAATAAAAGGGATATACGAACCTGTGTTGCATCAAAAGCGGACTAATTGACTCGAAAGCATCAATGGGCGATCTCGAGTGACGCCAACGGGAGTATTCCATTGAACCGGCAGAATCCTCTGACCCACTATCAGTTGACGAACACGAGGTCGTCGAGTCAACTCGACGAATAAGCTTGGCCAATCGTTGATTGCGGCTACGTTCAACGTCCAAGGATGCCCTTAGATCAAGCAGCTGTTCGCTTTGGGCATTCATTGTTGTTCGTAGATTGAGTTCGTTACGATGGTGTTCCATTAAGTTGAACTGAAGCTCGGTTATGGTTGAGTGGATGTCTTGCAGGAGAATATTATTTTGTTCTTCTTGAAGTTGGGATGATGAGAAATGCGATGAAGTGCTTGATGATGGATTGACAACCCTTATATTCGACGATGACATTCTTTAATTTCTCATTTGGATGCAAGACACTTTGTGTTGTGAGGTGTGTGTGAAAGAGAGAAAAAACAAAACGCGAACGGAAAACTAGAAGTGTATATAAAACTGTTGACAGAAGTTCTGACTTAAAAAATTAAAAACATGACATTGGAAGCTAAGGAGATATATTTATTTGAAATTTTCTATTTTTTAAAACACATTTACTGTTGAGGGGAACATATAAATGAAATTTGAGAAAATGAATTCCACTATATAATTCCTTGTGAAATGAAAAAGTTGTAAGCTCTTTATTCTCTTTTCCTTCTTTTATAACTTATATTTAAGCGTATTTTTTAGTTTTAAAATATAAACTTTAAGTGAAAATAAAAAGTTCATGTTTGAAATTTTTACCGGTCACTGCATCTTAACTCTCAAATTATTTACATTTCATTTAAAACCTTACCACATTTCGTCTATTAGAATTTCACGATAGTTATTCGATTCATTTCGGAACAAAATTAACAACTTATATACAGTTAAATAAGTCTTTCTTGATGATGCAGCTTTTTTCCCACTCATTTATACACATTGTGAAAATTCAAACTGTGAACGAAAATGTGGAACTTATTCCTTTTATGCAAGGAATTTTCATTTCACGTAAGGAGCTGCAAGTTTAATTTAGAACTCAATAAGATCATGGATTCATACTGACAAATATATGTTTCTATCGCTGAAACATTTTTTCCACTTCCACACAAACGAAAGAAAATTCAAAGCAATGTGAAAAAAGTGAACATTCGTAATTTCATAGAATTTCATTCAAATTTCTAACCACAAAGTAATACAAAATACTTTATACAAAGTTTTAAATTGTTACGTTCCACTCTATAATAAATTTGGTCTGTACTCAGTATTCAAAATAACTGTTAAACAAGTACATTGTGAAAAGATTAAATTTAAATATTAACGCGAAAACACAATCTTGGACTTGAAAATGAAAACTTCATGAACAAATTTATATTCTTCTGCTCAATTTTTTTGTTTAATCTACAACTAACTTACTTATCCGGCTCACAATCCATGAAGGGTCTCAGCCTGAGATACTGCAGTTTTCCATCGTGAACGATCCCTCGCATGCACTCTCCAGTCACCGAGACCAAACGCTCTGACATTCGCAGTCACTTGGTCCTTGTACCGTAGGTTCGGTCTTTCTTGTCATCTTGAACCTGGGGACTGGGCTGAGAAGACTTTCTTGGCTGGAGCGTTGTCGTCCATTCGCTCAATGTGGCCGAGCCAATGTAGTCGTCTTTTCTTGTCCTTTTGGACTACATTCCATCTTGGTACAGCTCATAAAGTTCTCGGTTGTTTTTTTTCTACATTCGCCATCGTCGCATACGGGCCCAAAAATCCGTCGAAGAATTTTTCTTTCGAAAGTGTCCAATATCAATTCTCCTTTTTTATTTATCGTCCAGCATTCGGCGCCGTAGAGTAGGACTGGTAAAATCAAAGTTTTGTATAGCAGACACTTTGTCTTTCGAGTGAGGAGTTTTGAACCCAGTTGTTTGGCCAAGCCGAAGCAGCAGCGGTTCGCTAAGGTAATTCTTCTTCGGATCTCCACTAAGGTGTCGTTCGTGGGATTGATGTTTGTTCAAATGGTAGGTGAACTCCTTAACTACCTCGAAATTGATGCTACCAAGAGTGACGTTTTGTCCTAGGAGGTGGACAGATTTTGCTTTGTTTGTTGATAACATGTACTTTGTTTTGTCCTCATTCACTTCAAGACCAACTAGTTTCGCCTTTTCTTCAATCGCTGTAAAGGCCTCAAGCACAGCTCTCTTGGATCGTACGATTATGTATATGTCGTCCGCATAGCCTAGGAGCTGCGTGGATTTGTTGAAAATAGTGCCCTCCGTGCTCACAAATGCCTTACGCACTATCTGCTCCAGGACTATGTTGAAGAAGTCACATGACAACGCATTTCCTTGTCTAAACCCTGCCCAAGTTTGGAATAACTTGGATGAGCTGTTACCCATTGGTTAGAGTCATGCGGCACATGAAAAGATGGTGCGATGAAAAGATGATGGGTTTCGACTTGAAATTTGTTGGTCTTTTCTAGGATATGCCTCAGTGTGAATATTTGGTTTATCGTTGTTCTGCCTGGCCTAAAGCCATACTGGTACGTGCCGATATTTGTGTTGCAGAAAGGTTAAAGACGCTCATACAGTACGTTGGATAGGATTTTGTATGCAACATTAAGCAGGGATATGCCACGGTAGTTGTTGCATAACATCGAGTCGCCTTTTTTGTAGATGGGGCATATGGAGTTTACCGACCAGTCATTGGATCTGCATTCTTCCTCCCACACTTTGGTGATGACCTGGTGCATGCGGTTTATCAAAACACTTCCTCCATGTTTTAAGAGTTCCACGGGTCTGCCATCCGACCCGGAGGACTTGTTATTTTTTAGCTTTTGGATGGCTCTTTCTACGCAAACACAAAACTACAATTCCCTGTGCTTCGGAGACTAGGTTTCCTTCACTGTTTCGAAGAGCATGTATCCTAGTTCTGAAACCAGAAGCTAATTGCTTCGACCTTTTAAAAAAACGTCGGGTTTTATTCTTGGCTCGAGGCTCCTCTAGATCTTTGACCTGAGAAACTGCGGATGCTCTTTTCTTCCTTCGCAGGGTCTTTTTCTCATTTCTCCTTTTGGACCGTTGCAGCATCTGCACATGTGCATTTTCCGTCTCTCTTTTCAATATCACGCACGATGATGAGATGATAACACGGGTTCTTTTTTGGAGATGGCTGGAAACCTATGGTGTTCTCGGCTACGTTTTTTATTATTTCGCGATATTGGTTCCACAATGTATTCACGTCTGTAGTATTTGGGAAGACGGCGGCGGAGAGTTGCTCAATCAGGCGCTCACTGTAGTCTCAGGCATTCTCCAATGTGCTAAGGTAACCGATGTTGAACTTCTTTCTTTGGGCCGCACGTGTTTTTTTGTCGTTTGATATTCGAGCTCTAAGCTTAGCCACTACCAGAAAGTGGTCAGAGTCGACATTTGCTCTTCGACGTTCAGAATGTTGGATGCTTGCCTTGTGCCAATTGGCACATGGTCAATTTGGTTCGTAGTTCGACCATCCGGAGATGGTCTTCACAGGTTGCTGTGAAGATCTTCCGTCTTGAAAACCTAGCGCTATTTATCACCGTATTACGAGCTGCAGCAAAGTCGATTAGTCGGAAACCGTTATCTGTTGTTTCTTCGTTGAGGCTGTGCTTTCCAACTAATCCGCCAAAGATGTCTTCCTTCCCGATATTTGCATTGAAGTCTCCGAGTACGATTTTGACATCGTACCCTGGACAGGTTCCGTAGGCTCTATCTAGGAGGTCGTAGAAATCCTCCTTGCTAGACTCCTCAGCATCATCGGTAGGGGCGTGTGCACATATTACACTGATGATCTGTAATGTGGCCTTGATGCGGATCACAGTCAGGCGATCACTTATTGGTTTGAAATCCATGACTTTCGATCTAAACCGATTTCCACGACTAATCCGCATCCAAATATATTCAATCTTTCATAACAGCTATAATAAATGTCGCAATTCTTTCACTTCATTGTCCCTGATCATATCCATCGTATTTCCTGAATCGCAGTAATATCTGCCTTATACTGCGAGAGGACAGATTCAAGTTTCTGAGTTGCACCTGGAGTGTAGAGGGTTCTTACATTCCAGGTACAAACTCTCAATGCGTAGTCCGTTGTCGTTCCGGGTCTGATTACTATAAGAGGGGGTTCATTATCCAGGTATCCGGGCTGGTATCTCTCTTATAACTTTCAAGTTTTTCACTGTGAAGGGGTTGTTTCCTCCCTAGAACTAACCTCCAAATTTGTTGGGCCTTTGATAAGGTGCTTTTTTGCACTATTTTGCGCTTACAAGTTTCGCAAGTTTATCTAAAGATATAACCAGGTGGTTACCACGAGGAGGTAAAGTAAACACTTGGTGTGTATTAAAAGTTGCAGCATAAGCCCCCAGATCCTACAACACCCCACCACCATTTGTTTAATCTAAGACTGCTCAATGTAATCCTATCACATTGCAAATTCACTAATAGATACTTTATATGCCTTTTTCCTTATATTTTCGTTGTTCAAGCATTGTGAACATTTCAGCAAATGGTAACAAAAAAATGTGAAAACTTCAGCAAATATAAAATTTTCACTGCAATTTAACTCCCAAATTATTTATATTTCATTGAAAACTTTATTATTAAAATGAGTATTTGTTAACGCAAACGTTGCGCGCATTCCACATATTTTACGGTAGACGTGGTGACCCTTCACATCACTGTCAACTCTTCAACGTTTGGTGTCCAAATTTGAGACGACCGGTTCAGGAAACAATTAGCCAACACTCGTACGTTCAAGAAACATAGGATCCGCCAAGAACATCACCGCGGTTCGTGAAAGTGTACAGCAGAACCCGAGTTAGTCTGTTCCTCGCCGTGCAGAAGAACTCGTCCTTTCACAGACTTCAACTTGGCGAATTTTGTGTCGGAACTTGGGCATTTTATTATGTAAACACAGTGTGAGCACTTAACTGAATCGTGGACTCTGAATCTTTCTTGTCAAGCAAGGAAACTTTCTCTTCGAGTTTTTTCACTTGCAGCTGAAGACTTTGAACTAGAACTTCAAGTTGTTTTCTTGCCGCTTTTTCAATTTGCCATTCTTGAAAGTATTTAGTTCTTTGATTTTGATTGGTCTTTCTCTTTGACTTTGTTGGAACTCTGTTGATCTGTTGTGATGTCGATCTATTCATTGACCTTAGTTCCTTTTTCGCTGATGTTTTTAACATCTATAGTATTTTTTGAGGTTGTCGATGATGAAAACCCTGAATTAAATTTGTTTGGGGGAGTTCTTTTCATTTTTGAACTCCGTCTCTCAATATTTGTAAGCAATAATATTAAATGAAACCTGAAATTGTATCGAGTCCCCCCTCTTTTTATAATAGCTGGCTTGAGAGGTAGACTTTAAATAATTATCCAGAAAACGTGTTCCAGTGTGTGTCATAAGCGTAACGAAGCTACAAAATTAACAACAAAATTTATTTTAAGCAATCGCATACTAAAGAAGAGCCTGGGACCTGGGACGACCCACACTGATAACTTCCTATCCCGTCTATAAATTTTTCTTGTTTAAAAGTTTGTGTGTTTTCGTGTTTTGTTAAAAAAGTTGTCAGTTAAATTCTAAAAATATTGAAATATTACCAACAATATCTTGCATATGATGAAATAGTTTGGTTTTAAAATCTATTATTGTAAACGGAATTTTTAGTCGACAACTAGTTTTTACAGATTTTGCGTTCAGTATTTTTTATTTATTTATTTTTTTTGAAAGGATATTTGAGTCAAAAGTAAAATTTTTACCAATTTTTAGTATTGTTTTTTTTGTAGATTTTATGAAAACTGTCGGTTTATTTTTTATCAACTTTTTATCGAATTTTGTTTATACAAAGGTTAAACCAAAAATGGTGAGACAAGAAATCTTACGACGATGTTCAAGCGAAGTAGATGAACTTGCGATGATAAACGGTGATTTTTTAAGAGCTTGAGAACTTTTTTTTTTAAAAAAACGCATAAAATTTGAAAAATCCTATCAATTCTTTATTTGAAACGTTAGATTGGTCCATGACATTTACTTTTTGAAGATAATTTTATTTAAATGTTGACGCGGCTGCGTCTTAGGTGGTTCATTCGGAAAGTCCGATTTTGGGTAACATGTAGCGCCATCTTGTTGAAACCACATGTCAACCAAGTTCAGTTCTTCCATTTTTGGCAACAAAAAGTTTGTTAGCATTGAACGATAGCGATCGCCATTCACTGTAACGTTGCGTCCAACAGCATCTTTGAAAAAATACGGTCCAATGATTCCACCAGCGTACAAACGACACCAAACAGTGCAATTTTCGGGATGCATGGGCAGCTCTTGAACGGCTTCTGGTTGCTCTTCACTCCAAATGCGGCAATTTTGCTTATTTACGTAGCCATTCAACCAGAAATGAGCCTCATCGCTGAACAAAATTTGTCGATAAAAAAGCGGATTTTCTGCCAACTTTTCTAGGGCCCATTCACTGAAAATTCGACGTTGTGGCAGATCGTTCGGCTTCAGTTCTTGTACGAGCTGTATTTTATACGGTTTTACACCAAGATCTTTGCGTAAAATCTTCCATGTGGTCGAACAACACAAAGCCAATTGCTGCGAACGGCGACGAATCGACATTTCACGGTCTTCAGCAACACTCTCAGAAACAGACGCAATATTCTCTTCTGTACGCACTGTACGCATTCGTGTGGTTGGTTTAATGTCCAATAAAGTAAATTGAGTGCGAAACTTGGTCACAATCGCATTAATTGTTTGCTCACTTGGTCGATTATGTAGACCATAAATCGGACGTAAGGCACGAAACACATTTCGAAACGAACACTGATTTTGGTAATAAAATTCAATGATTTGCAAGCGTTGCTCGTTAATAAGTCTATTCATGATGAAATGTCAAAGCATACTGAGCATCTTTCTCTTTGACACCATGTCTGAAATCCAGCGTGATCTGTCAAATACTAATGCATGAAAATCCTAACCTCAAAAAAATCAACCTTTAGTTCTCTAAAACAAGACAATTTTGTAAAAAAAAATTTGGTAGTAACGAATTGCAGTGTCTATTCACGTTCCACATACTATCCGCACTGCAACGAATAAATTGTTTGCGCTCAACCTAACCTCAAAATTATACCACTCTTGTTTTCTTTGTTGAAAAGGGTAATTATTAATTGACAATTCGTCGCTGTCTGCAAATATAAATATAGCTCATGTGAAACAAAAGTCAAAATATACGAAAATCCAAAGTTCGCAGTTAGTAGCTCATGTGCAAGATGCTTAAGTTTTGACAACTTATAGACACTTTTTAGCTGATGCATCTTTTCCCCACTAAATCATACACACTTGACATTTTGAAAATTCAAACTGTGAAAAAAAAATTTGGACGTTTTTCATTTAAATTTTAAATCTTTTCCATTTGCAATTTTATATCTTTTCCATTTTCAATAAAACAGAAATAAAATGCAATGTGAAAAAAGTTAAAAATAGTAATTTACTAAGATTTCATTTAAATTGTCAAACAACATAGAAATAAAATACTTCATAGGAAGTTTTATAGTATTACGTTCCACTCTATCTTTAATTTTCACCATACTCAATAGTCAAAATAATTGTTAATTAATTTTCACCATACTCAATAGTCAAAATAATTGTTAAACAAGTACATTGTGGAACTAATACATTTTTATATTCATTTGAAAATATATATTGAATGCTTTTAAAATTTTTTAAATTTCATGACGAGAAACGTTAAAAATGTTTTAGTCCTTCAAATTTATTAATAGATAGATACTTTATGTTTAAGCTTTTTTCCTCTTTTTACGCAGTTCATAGTAAACATTTCAGCAAATCGTGAAAAATGTGGAACTTGTTTATTTCATTTATCGCATTAATTCTTTATTTCACAGAAGGAGCTGAATGTAACCTTAGTTTAGGGATTTTTCGCTTGCATTCAAAAGAAAGGAAATTAACAGCGATGTAAAAAATTATGTGAAAGCTATTTATTTCATAAAATAGTATCTTAACGTGAAGTTTAAAACATTTTCTAAGCCCAAATAAAATATAAATAGTTGGTGTATATTTTAGTTCAACTTTCCTCACTTTTTCCATGTTAAGCGTTAAAGGTTTTAGTTTTACAAATACACAATTTATCAAGTATCAGCATCTCCTCCTCAAATTGACTTATTGTGAAGTTATAAGTAAATCGTGATAAAAATTGTGGAACTTATTCAGAGTTTGTTTCATTACATAGAACTTGTCTTTAAAGGCATGTAATCTTTAGAACTTTTATTTTATTTGTTCTTCAAAAGTGGATTATAGTTTACTAAAACATTCACAAGGTCATTGTGAAATTTTGATTTTCACGTGAAAAAATCAACACAATTACATAAAGCTTAGAAAATTAATTTTTCTATTATTTCACTTACTTTTCCAAGTATAATTTTTTTCACTATGCAGGTTTTTAAATTTAATGTTAATCACCCTTTAAATAGTTCAAACAAAATGGAAGGTCTTAAAAAATCCAAAATGAACAAAGAGAATTATGTATTTGTCGAATTGTGATTGTAGCTAGTGTCCAGGTTTTTAACGCTGAATTTTTCCTTTTCTTCACAAATCCACAGACCAAATTCCATTATACAAAATTAATTCGACCCGTTTTGATCTCAAAAAATTATACCTTATATCTTTTGATTGTGCCTTTGAATATATACATTTGTATCTTTGAGGTAACAAAATATTGGATATCTACCTACGTCTAGCTACCCTTTCATTTGACACAATTTATTATTCATTTCATTTTTCCCGTGAATTTTGAAGCTTTGATCCATCATCAATGAGGTAAAACGTGCGACGACAAAAAGACCCCAGTAGGCGTTTCGTTATATCGTCTTGTTATTTTATTTTGTATTTGGGTTGTACTTCTTTTTATTTGAAATTCATAAGCGATATCTGTATCATCAGCCTCATCTATTAAACCCCTTTGTCATAAATTATCTTGCAATTGGGGTCAATTTCCCCAATGAGGCTTACTTTGAAGAAACATCAGTTCCATATATTTTTTAGGGCGTTGCAGAGGTTAAGGGAGGTAGAAATATTCCCAAATGTCTAGGTCGCAAAAGGCTATTTTAAAATATATTCCACATCAAACCCTTTCATTATGGTTGAGGGAGGGGATGGGTAAAGGTAATTAAAATGCATGACTTAATGAAGAACAAGACATCTATCCTCGAGACAAAATGATGGAGAACAAGAAGAAGAAAGATTGAGCTCAAATAATGAACCTTCATCTTTTCCTTAAGTTCAGCATCATGTTCGCACCTAATGGACTCCAATTTGAAGGAATTAGCTACTATACCTACTACTGCCAAAGGTGCCACAAGTCCTGTCGGCAAATAACTGCTTTTCCAAGAATATTATGCTACATCTTCTATACATCGTCCCCTTATCGGAGTAGTCTCTCAGTACTATGTGTAAACAGAGGGAAGGACAATCTACAGCAGCAACACAACAACAAGGACGACCCCGAAATTCTTGTTGAAAGCTAAATTTTCAAATGTGCCTTGCCTCATAAAAATGCTGATTTTATTTCCTTGTATTTATTAAGAACGGATGTTGTTGGTTTTGATGATGGCGATGGGTGGGTTAGGTAAGGGTTACTGGTTTAGAGTTGGTTGAAGGTATAGTAGCAGTAAGTGGGAGCTGTATATTATTTATAGGGAGGGAAGTGTGGAAAACATGGAAATTCCATTCGATTTGAGTGGAATATTGTAGGTATATTTTGAGATAAGCCTCCTTTTACGCCCTCAGATCCTATTCTTTTGGTTTTTGAATACTTCTATTGCTTGTGAAGATACTTTTTTTAATGGCAATTTCATGATCTTCTTCCTTTAAGATGTGGATTTTTAAAAGAAAGGGGTATAGACGGTATATTGAGAGCATATTTGGAGAAATGTATGGCAATAAAATATTAGGATACACAATTGTTCTATTAAGGTTAAGTACTATTTTCTTGTTTTTTTTTCAAAGAAAAGAAATCCTTGTGATGGGGTTTTTGTGAACTGAAGACGAGTAAGGATATAATTTTTATTTGTTTTTAAGCTTATGTGGCGTAAAGAAGTGTAATTTTACTGAACATAATTCCGAACTTCATTCGTAAACGGAAGTGAAAGGGAAAGATTAAGAGGCGACTAAAGTGAAATAATGTATACTAAAGTATTTATTATGCAAGTCAATCTTGAAAAATATTCAGATAAAATACAGAAGAACTTATTAATAATAACTCTGCTATTCTACTGATGAGATCATCAATATGATGAATGAGATCATCAATATGATGAATTTGGTTATTGTATTGAAGAATTGTCACCATATTGATAAAATATCGAATGAAACCGATTATCAGTATAACGAATTCATTCATCATTTTGAGAATTTTTCGTCATATTGATGAATTTTTAATAAAATTGAAAATACTTCAACATATTAATGAATGAGAATTCATCACTTTTCTAGGACAAACTTTAAAATTAAAAAATATTCATCACATTTATAAAAGCTGAAATCAATATGAAGACCAAATTCATAATTTGATGAAACATTTAGAGGGACTTTTTCTGTTACTTATATTAACAAAGCGAATTGGTGAATGATGTTAGAAATTCATCAATTGAAACTGTTCACTGCTCCTAAATCTACGACTTTCCCTTAGAATGTAGCGATTTGGTTTATTTAGAGAAAACCATTTTTTATTTAAATCAGTATTCAATCCTTTTTTTTTTTAATTTTTAGGTTTTTATTTTTTGTAAAAAAAATTTCAATTTTTTTCAAAATTTTATCGAATGTTAATAACAATATTTCTTATAAGATTAGATTAGTTTTAAGCCAATATCTCAAAGTTTTGAAAAGATATTTGAGTCAAAAATCAATTTTTATAACTTTTATTAATTTTTTTGTAAAAAAAACTGTCAATTCGATTTTTCTCAAAATTTTATCAGATGTCAAAAACATTATTCTTCGTTGCACAAAATTGTTTTGGAGATGAAATCACATTTTAGTCTTAAAGTTTTGGAGGTGACAAATTTTTTTTTCAGTTTTTTTGATTTATAAAAAAAAACCGTTAAATGGATTTTTTCCAAAAATATAATTTTTTAATATCTTACAATATATTATATACAATTTAATTCAAGTCTCTAACGTTTTTGGTTTGTAAGATATTTAGGGTTCACCAAATTTTTTACCTTTTTTCCAAACTGCTACGGTAAAAACCACCCATGCAATTTTCTTGAGAGCCCCTTCTGCATCTTTCTGCCTTATTAACTTTACAACATAATTTATTTGAAATCGATACCTCTTCTGGTTCTTGAGCTATGGAGGACGACAAAAACGTCGTGAACGTACAGACGTACGAACGTACGTACACACGCACGCAAAGACATCTTTCTAAAAAAATTTTATTTCGACTCTAGGGACCTTGAAACGTCGAGAAATGTCTTAATTTTCAATTTGACAAATCGGACCTATTACAATAACTTCCTATGGGAAGTTAAAAATCACACATGCTTAAATCTGGGGACCGTGCTGGCCAGCCTCCTCTCAGAGAGGTTGTTATTGTCAGTAGCATTTAACTCTTGGACACGCATTAATTTATAGGGATCGAATGATAAATCTTTATGAAAAATTCTCCTCAAAGAACGGTCTGAGATTCCCAAAGCTACCGCGTGTTTCCGGTCTGAGCGTCTTAGTGACTGCTTAATTAACTCTCTAACCAACTGCACATTATCGGGGGTTCTTACCGTTCTTTGTGCTCCGTGTACAAGTCAACTTAGGGTTCTTCCAGTTTCTTCCAAAGTCCTAATCCACAATTTGATAGTGTTTTGCAGAAGGAACAGATTCAGCACGTGGAATGCCGAAGTGTATACGAAAAGCCCTTTTTGTAGCGATCACAGAATGATTATTTTCGTAATATGCACGCACGACGAAACCACGATGTACATTATGCACCTGTCCAGACCATGATTACGAATAAAAACGGCATTATCGTACAATTCAAAATATACCACTTATTAAGACCTGCTCTTATCTTATCACATGCTAATGACCTCATTAAACTCGTCAGTCGGTTCTGCCGCACCCTGTAGATCTGAAACCTGAAGCAAAAAATACAGCTACAGATTGTTGATAGAAACGTAGACTTTTGTCACGGTCAAAGAAGTAAGAAGCATATGTCAACATAAGTTAGGCTACGCTTTAATAAATAGGTAGGTTCTATTAAAATTGCCATCAAAAGAAAACTGGTAACAGGTAAAAGTTTTCGAAAAACTGAAGACTCAGCAAAATTAGAAAAAAGAAAACTATTGCGAACCATCACTTTGGTTGTAAACATAAACAGTGCTTAATCGACCAAGCAAATCCAATATCCAATTGAGTTCAGACTCCTTTGATTATTTCCACACTATAATACAAAATACTAAAATCATATAAAAATATAAATAAAGAAGATTATATTTTGTTGTTCGTATTGAAAAATGTGTTCAAATTGAAAACTAAATTTGTTTTTGAAACATTCAATTGTGAAGTACACGAATCCTCTGTTGTATAGTCATTTCCGAATACTTTACGTCTTATCTCTCTCAGGATTAGACATTGTCCTAGAATGTTATGATATCCTCCCTTTGTCTTGGGTTACAAAGATCAAATAAGACCGGTTGATCGCTTCCATGTGGTACGTAATTTAGATCCAAGTATTCCACTCGTAGTAGGAATATTAGTGAGATTTTGACTTTGTCGTTTTCATCTCGAAAATAATTATTTTTCTTAAGAGAATAATCAAGACATTTATATATTGATCGGTGAAAGGAAGCTTCTAGGTTCTTCTTCGTATTTTGATATACATAGATCTTAGGTCTGCTTTTCTTATCAACTCATATGATAATGGCTTCCAAGTACCTACTTGGTCCCTCAGATTCATATCGCATTTTTCTGCTGGCTTATGCCATTCCTCAAAACATCCTCTTCTATTGCGAAGCATATGCTACGCGATCCTTTTAGGAAGATGGTATTCGAGATTGTACATAACACGAAGAATAAAATCGATTTGAATTTAAGTGTCTGGGTGAACACTGAACAGTGCCGACATCCCCGTTTCCAACATTATGATATAGTTTGGCAGGTTTCGCAGAAGATAAAAAGTTCTTTTGATGAAGAACCTTACAAATTTTTTCACTGCTTCGTGTTCTTCAACACGTCTGTGCAGCAAAGAAGAGAATAAACTCCACAATGGCTTCATATGCTTTGAATTAGTTTTCTAAACTTTTGAGTTATACCAACTCCGTATAGCTTGTTAATACACGAGCATCACGATCCACGGTATTAAAAGAGACTCTTAAGTCTACAAAAGTTACAAACTATTTTGTATTTCTTGCCTGAAATGATTCAGCAATACTTTTAACCCAAAGTTCTTGGCAATGTTACTACTGGTTTTGCGAAAAAATCATGCATAAGATATATCTCTCGCTTTTTTGCTGCAGTTTTCATTGAACCAGTATTCCTTACAGATTGCAGCTTGACTTTTCCTTCTGTTATGCGGATATGCTTCTTTAATAGTGGCTTTTACTGTATTAAAATAGAGTTACGTCTGAGACTTCACCCTTTACGCTAACCCCGCTATTCCCCACACGACCTCTTGCCTTACGGCACTTTCATAATTTCTTAATGGTTTCCCACGCCATATTTGCTAACACAGCAAAACCAATCCAGAACGGATACATCTCCTTTTCCCTCTACCTTTGAGCAACGAAACGTAATATAAAAACTTTATAAACAAATTGATATTTTGCTAACGCGGCACATTTTCCCTTTTATCCGGAGTATAGTTCAAGTTGAAGATCATTTCATAAGTTAGTTCTAATTTTCTACTCTAATAAGAAGGTGCAGCCTTCTGCTATTAAAAATTAAAGATGTAAAATAATCAATAAATAAATAAATTAAAAAAATATAAAAAAGAAACGATTAAGTTTTTTTTAAGATCAAACGCGAGGACACACTCCTAAATATAGATTGATTCATAATTAAGAGTAGCACCGCGTTTTAGCGCTCTTTGTAGACCTGTTCCTTACTGTTATTTCATAATATTTTAGGTAGAAGATCGAAGTTTTTAGTTGGGTCATTGACCACTCTTAGCAAACAACAGGATACTGCGATTAGCATGTGGTTGGAATAAGGTTCATTAAGCACTTCCAAATCGACAACAAGGTTATTCCACTCGCCTGTTACGAAGCCAAAATCAATTACGGAAGAGCCGTTGAAAATTCTGTATCCAAAAACGTCCTATACCTCAATAACTCATTTGCGTTTTTAACTCTGTCTTTCGATTTCCTCACAATTCCAACTCCATTATTTCTTGGGCCTCCTTCTTTACCAACTCTTGCCGTTAAAATCACCTATTAAGAGCAAGTTTAGATTTTCTCCTCACTGAAATGTCAAAAATTCCTGTAGTTGTTAAAATTTATTTTCCCAGTGACTATACAGAATAGATATAGAGGTAGTAAACGTTATTCCCCGATAGCTTCCACAATTATGAACCTCAAATCATTCACTTAATTCTTAGCGCATTACCACACATCCTCATGCAACATCAGACATATTCATTCATCGTCACACATATTCACACACGATCTTCTCAAATTTTTTTTACATTTTTAAACATTCTTAAACTTCATCATTCATCTCCACACAACCTCACACTTATAAAGGGTGATTTTTTTGAGGTTAGGATTTTCATGCACTAGTATTTGACCGATCACGCGGGATTTCAGACATGGTCTCAAAGAAAAAGATGCTCAGTATGCTTTGACATTTCATCATGAATAGACTTACTAACGAGCAACGCTTGCAAATCATTGAATTTTATTACCAAAATCAGTGTTCGGTTCGAAATGTGTTTCGCGCTTTACGTCCGATTTATGGTCTACATAATCGACTCATTTCTGGTTGAATGGCTACGTAAATAAGCAAAATTGCCGCATTTGGAGTGAAGAGCAACCAGAAGCCGTTCAAGAACTGCCCATGCATCCCGAAAAATGCACTGTTTGGTGTGGTTTGTACGCTGGTGGAATCATTGGACCGTATTTTTTCAAAGATGCTGTTGGACGCAACGTTACGGTGAATGGCGATCGCTTCGTTCAATGCTAACAAACTTTTTGTTGCCAAAAATGGAAGAACTGAACTTGGTTGACATGTTGTTTCCACAAGATGGCGCTACATGCCATACAGCTCGCGATTCTATGGCCATTTTGAGGGA